>NC_034594.1:22011487-22016577 GCF_900095145.1 Mus pahari | reverse complement strand
CTCCTCCTCCTCCTCCTTCCTTGCTCCCTCTCCCCTTCCTCATCTTCTGCCTCCTCCTTTTATGTCTTCTTTGTCCTCCTCTTTCATTTTCTTCTTCTTTTCTTTCTCTCTTTCTTCCTCTCCTTTTCCTCCCCCATCCTCATCTTTCTTCATTTCCTAATTTCAATCTTCTTGTTGCATTCAATACTTCAATATATTTTTCATTTTTTTATTAAAAATAGATTTATTTCTCACACAATATATCCTGGTTTTAATTTCCCATCCCTCTATTCTTTTTAGTTCCTCCCTACCTCTGCTGCCCTCTTGATCTACTCTCTTTCTATTTTTCATTAGGAAAGAACAGGTTTCTAAGAGACAGCAGCCAAACATGACAAAATAAAATACACTAACACTAAGCAAACGCTATATCAAAAGTGGAACATGCCAACCCAACAGGGAAAAAAGAGTACCAGGAGCAGGCTCAAGAGTCAGAGACCCACTTGTTTTCACAATCTGGAGTCTCATAAAAATACTAAGCTAATAGTATATATGTGTGTGTAAGCTAATGTGTGTGTGCACACACAAGAGAACCTGGTGCAAACTCATGTAGGCCTTGTGCTTGCTGTTTCGGTCTCTGTGAAATCACTCGTGCCTTGCTTAGTTGTCTCAGAGGTCCTTGTTCTCATAGTGTCCCCATCCCTTCTGGCTCCTACACTCATTCTGTCTCCTTTTCTGTGTGATTCCCTGAGCTCTGAGGGGAGGGATTTGATGGATCGCTAATGAGACTTTCACTGAACAATATCTGGTTGTGGGTCTCGGCATCTATTCCCACCTTTTGCCAGAGGAAGCCTGTGTAGTGATGACTGGATAAGCCACTGACCTGTGAGCTTAGCAGAACATCATTAAGAATCAATTGGCTGACTGCAGTATCACATATTTTTAATTCCAGCACTAGAAATGCAAAGGCAGGTGGATCTCTGATTTCAAGCCAGCCTAGTCTACATAGTGAGTTCTAGGATACATACAGATCCTGTCTCAAAGAACACTCAACAACAAAAACCCAACACAACAAGCAAAACTACCCCTTTTAATAGAGCTTGTCTATACCTTCACACATATGTGAACTAGATTATAAGATTGTATTTTCCAGGATAGTGGGGGAAATAACTGATATTTCACTCTTCAACAAATGATGTTACCACTGATAATCTTGACAGAGTTAAGCTTCTACTGTGTTGGAACGTGCATATTCTCCTTGAAGTCTCTTGCACTTTTATAAAAATGGTAGGTGTTAAAACATGTTTCAGTATTGCATAAAGGAAAGAAATGTCTATTTTGCAGAAACATATCAAGAGAGAGTCAGTAAAATAATTAACAATGTCCCGTTGTGAATGGCGGCCTTATACATTACTGACAATAAATATAATTTTTAAGCATTTACTTTTATACACTACAAAATTCCTAACATCATTATCTTTAGAGTGACAAAAAATTGTTAAGAAATAACATTATTTGCATAAAAAGAGTAATATGAGTTCTGGAGGGCATGCCATTCCTCTGAAACTACATCAAATTAAATAAACAAATGGGATCTGGCATTTTGGACTCCCTGAAAAATGTTCAAGCTTAAGTGGATTCAAAGGCTTCTATCTAAATCATCACTGGTACTTGTGGACAATGACACAAAGACCATATTTTGTGTTTGTTTGGGGTTTTTGTTGTTGTTGTTTGTTTGTTTAATTTCCTGACTGTATTTTCCTCTCAGACACTAATTGTAACATCTCCCATTTTATTGTTCCTCTAATAAGTCACCTAACATATACAGAATGGCTGCAGAAAGAGCCTCTCAGAGGACAGCCAGGCTAGGCTCCTGTCTATAACCACAACATAGCATCACTAATAGTGTCAGGGATTGGTGCCTGATAGCATCAGATATCATCTTGTGGGTTGAAACTTCCATGGGGGGGTCACATGTCAGATATACTGCATGTCATATATTTACATTAGGGTTCATAACAGTAGCACAGTTTCAGTTATGAAGCAGCAGTGAAAGAATTGTATGGCTGGGGTCACCACAGCCTGAGGAATTGCATTACAGTGTGACCGAATTGGGAAGGGTGAGAACCACAATTTACAGCATTGGTTTTAGAGAAGCAGGTTAGAAAACCATCCTACCTCCGTCAGGAGTTCTATGTGAGACTGAAGAAGTAAAATGCAGTCGGTCAAACAGCGTCGCTTTCGGTCTCCTTTCTGCTCCTCTCTTCTGTCTCCTGGTTCATTTCGTGTCCACTCCTTAGGCATGCGTAATTAAGAAGACATTCTAGGGGCTGGTGAGATGGCTCAGCGGGTAAGAGCACCCGACTGCTCTTCCGAAGGTCCTGAGTTCGAATCAGAGCAACCACATGGTGGCTCACAACCATCTGTAACAATCTGACTCCCTCTTCTGGGAGACAGCTACAGTGTACTTACATATAATAAATAAACAAATAAAAAAAAAGAAGACATTCTAGAAACTGAAGTGCTGAATCAGTTGATGAGATGCCTGCCACGCAAAATGAGAACGTGGGTTTGAATTTCTACCTGAGTGCTGTGGCAAATGTTTGCAGTCCCAATCTGAGTAGGAGCAGGAGCCCCGGATCAAGGTGAATGTCCCGTCTAGCCAAGCAGGAGGCTGTGGATTTAGGACTTTTCTCTAAAACATAAGATGGAAAGTAATATGGAAAGATATTCAAAATTGTCTTCTAGACTCAATCACATGAACACACATAAACATACAGATGTTCCTTCACAAACATACATACACATACATAGTACATACATCATCATCATCTATGTTAATTGTGTATAACTAGGCAAAATCTGATCCCTTGTTAAAAAGATAAGAAAAGTATAAGTGAGTGAGACTGTCTTAATACACACATACGCATGTGATTCATATTCTTTGGTAAAGTGTCTTCTTTTAAAGAAAGAGATGCTTGACATAAACAAATTAATACATTTGATTTCATTAAAATTAAAAGTTTTATCTCTTCAAAGGGCTTTTTACTAATAACAAAGTACATGAAAAGACATGCCAAAAGCTGGGAGAAAATAACTTACACATCATGTGTCACATAAAGGATGCATATAAAAATACCCAAAGACTCTCTCAATATCAAAACAAGGAAACAACTCAATAGAAAAAGCTAAATATCTGAACAAAATATCTTCATTTTTCAAGTGGTAAATAATAATAAAAAAATAAGATTCTCAACACTGAAACCAAAGACTAGTGCAGGGAAAATACATACTTGACTAACCAAACTTAAAATAATAATTATGTCAACCATGGATAATGATGTGGAGGGAATGAAATTCTAATAATAAGTACGATACAAAACCCTCCAAAATCTGTGGAAGGCACACATTCTCCACAGATCCAGGACAAGTCAGGTGCAGGAACTACTTGTTGACAAAATTATAGGCTTTGGCATTTGTCTCTCACTGCCTGCAATGATTCACACTAAAACTTTAAACATGTTTTACAAATCTGATTCTAGCTACAAAAGGATGGCATTTTATCAATAACTCCAAAAGTATGTGAGCTATCAATCTGCTTAATCTCTTACAAGTGTGCATATGCATGTGTATGTGCCTGTGGAGGCCAGAGGATAAATCAGGTGTCATTTTCAAATGCACCATCCACCTTTAAGACAGGGAGTTTCATTTGCCCAGAAATTATCAGTTAGGTTGCAGTAGCTGGCTGACAAGGGCCAGGGATCCTCCTGTCTCTGCCTGCCTTTCATCCTTAGCATTGCACAGGCATACCCAGATGCCGGGCATTTTTTAATGGGGTTCTGGAGGATTGAACTCTGGTCTTCCTGCTTGCACAGGGAGCACTTTCGTGGATGAAACTGCCCAGGAGTGTTTTTTTCTTCAATGTTCACTGTAGTCTTTACTGTTAGATTTACACCCAATGACTAAAAAAGGAAAAAGTGGTTTGTCTCTTGCTAAGGTGAGGAGGTAATAATTAAGTTTTTCTCATAGCACTGCATATTTTTCACTCTGGGGTTGAATATCTACTGTTGCTCTTCTCCCACTTCAAACACAGGCTTTCCCTTGAGTCTCTTTATCCTGGTATCTGAATGGCATCGAATACCTTGGGAGTCTGTCATTGTTGAACTAGTCCTTTCCCCATTGCTTATTTTAATATTAACATGGCTATTAATAGGTTTGGGAGATAAACCTTGGACATTTGTGAAGAGCAAAAACGAATGTAAATAGACAGGAGATATTTCTTTTATTTTTCTCTTATACAATATATTCTGACTGTAGTTTTTCCTTCCTAGCCTCCTCCCAGTTTCTTCTCCCATCCTCTCGCATCCAGATACACAGCCTTTCTCCCCCTTGTTAGAAAAGAAATCGACATCTAAGGAATAGTATTAAAAATAAATAAGAAAGAACAAAACAAACTGAAATGGTACAAAACAGCAAACCAATGGAAGAAAAATATCTAAAGAAAAAGTATGGGGGATACAGACAGATGGACTCACACATTTACATACACAGGAATCACATACAAACATGAAACTGGAAGCCACAATATATACACATAGCATATGTAAAATAAACAAACAAAAAACAGCAACACACACACACACACACATACACACAAAACTCCTGACACAACATTTTGCAAAGAACCTCAAAAGATACTGTTGATTTCATTTTCTGTTGGCCATTTACTGTTTTTGCTTCCAGAGCTTCCACATTAGTTGTCTCCCTTGGAGAAAACTAATTGTCCAGTTGCAGGTGGTTATTAATTATGGATGGTTTCTGGTTTAAAGATGGGCATTTGTGTTTATTTCTCCTCTCAGCACTAGGACCACATCTGGTGAAAATCTGTAGAGGCCCTGTGCATACTTCTTTAGGTTTGAAAGTTCACATGTGTGTTAGCTCTGCTGTGTTTAGAAGACTTTGTTTCCTGGATGCTCTTCATTCCTATGGCTCTTACACTCTTTCTGCCCCCTCTTTCAAGGTGTTCCCTGATCCCTGAGGTAAAGGATTTGATGGAAGCATCCCACAAGGTCTCTCACTATATATGTGATATATATATATATATATATATATAT
>NC_034594.1:21991401-22011454 GCF_900095145.1 Mus pahari | reverse complement strand
TCTGTCTTTGGTATATATATATATATATATATATATATATATATATATATATATATATATATATATATCTGTCTTTGGTCTCTGTATTTGCTCCCAACTGATGCAGAAGGAAGCTTTACTGATGAAAGCTGAGCAAGGCATTGATCTGTAAGTATAGAAGAATGTCACTAGAGGTCATTTGATGGCTATGTTACTTCATCAGAACATAGCATTTGTTTTTTCCCCTCAGACCATGTTCTATCTAGTCTCATATTCATGGCCATCTAAACAGTGTTGAATATGGGTTCCATTCCATGGAGGGAGTATGTCTTAAGTCTAATCAGATAGGGATTGGTTACCCCCACAAGCATTGTGCCACTATTCCAGCAGTGTGTCTTGAAGACTGGTCATTACTGTATATCAAGGAATTTATGTCTAGGTTCATCATTAGAATGTCCTCCAGTACCATGAATGTCATTAGTCCATAGAGGTAAAGGTTCTAGGTAGACAGCACCAGGTCCACTTTCATAGCCAATATTCCTGAGGTTCCTCAGTTTTTTCACCCTCTCGGGCAGCAGCGAATCTCAAACTATTATTTTCTTCAAGGCAACTGGGACACAACAGTTTTGAAAAGTCATCGACAATTGAATGCATGACTGAGAGTAAACTCCTAAAAAGTCTAGGATAACAAGAGTCCTTAAGCAAAGATATTTTCATAAGCTCTACTTAATTCATGGTTAGAAACCTAATGCCTGCGCTGAACCCTAGGACCTGTAAAGGTCTAATGTTTAGCATTTCAAAACTGTAACAGAATAATGCAAATTGTTACTTTCATACGTATCAACAGCCAATGTAGCGCCATGTTCTTGAGATTCTGCAACAGGTTTCATCATAGGCTGAGTTCTCCTGAGGACCTGAAGTCAACTGGGAGAAGCAAAGGACAAGTGGACATTGGATAAATAGCCACATCTGAGTACAGAAAGAGAAAATCGGATACTAGGTTCTCATTATATATCAACCTCATAATCGAGGGTCTTACACTAGTCCTATTTATTCAAAGTTTCACAGCATTCCCATACTGCCAACCAGGGAATCGAGGTGCCAACTGCACTATATTTTGAGGGAGCCATCATATTACAAATACTAAGCTTCTTACTAACTTTGATCAGTCAGTTGTAATAGTAAGTGTAATTTACTATGGCCATAAGGATGACTCTCTTTAATTGTTAAGCTACTTAGGAAAATCTCAACACTGGGGTTATCTACACTGAATTGCCATGTACATATAAATGAGGAGTATGATCACACTTATTCTCTGTTATTTGAACAGTTGTAAATTTTTACATCAACACTCATGGACTTCAAAAAGATATTTATCTGATGAGGAAAGGTAGTATCAACATTCTACAATCATAGTGATACAAATTAATATAAAAGCATGTGATCCTACATACATTTAGCAAAAATAATCACTGTAGGTTCACCTCTGGGGTCTGAGGATTCCTTAACGATAAGTTCTTGGCCAGATTTGCAATGCCATTTACAATGGCATGTGTTTCCGCCTATGGAGTGGGTCTTAAATCCAAGCAGAAAACAGTTGGTTGCCCCTATAACATTCACACTGCTATAATACCCATGGAAATATCTTGCCAAACTGGTGATCTTTTTAGTCCACTGGACTCACAGCTGGGAAAGGCTGAGATGGTTTTCCCCATGGCAGCCTACATAGTACATTCCAGTAGTATGAAAGCAGCCTATAGGGGAGGAAGGTTTCTAGCCAGTGCCTACCTGACCTCTTCATTGTTATCTAGCCATGGATGTGGTTTCTTCACAATACGATCTTACCAAAAAGTTCTCGTGGGCAAGCAAAATTAGTGGCAACCACCCTTCTGGTGTTAGGGATCTACAGAAAACAACTTAAAGGGGGAGGGTCCCTTACCTGGCACTGGGTATTGTATTAGTCAACCTGTGTCTTCTGGGGGGGACATTATACCAGCTGGAAAGCAATTCTAATTAAATTATCTTGTATGACTCTATGTGTGCCCATATGAATACTTATGAAGCTTATAAACTAGTAGGTTTATTGTTAATTTTCTTACTCCTGCCACTTCTCTTTCTACTGATATTCACTAAATGTCCTTCCCCTTTATACTCCCTTCCCCTTCATAGCACTTTTGGCTGACACTTACAACAATGTTCACATCATTTAACCCAGCTATATCCCAGAAGAACATATAGCTGATGGAATATACATCTTACTGCCCATATAAATTCACATACATAATTTCTGACTTGTTTACAATTATAAGAAAATAGAAGCAGCCTAAATGCCCATCATTAATAGATAATGAATATGCAGTACCTGTATACAATGGAATTATGCACAGCTCTAAAAAACAAACAGACAAAACAAAACAAAACAAATTTTTCAAGTAAATCCATGGAACAGGAAGCCATCCTAATGAGTGAAGTAACTCAGAAACAGCAAGGAAAACATCCTGTGCCCTCACTCTATCTGGAGCCTAACATCAAAAGCTTAGATCTGTGTGATAAGTTAGAGCACCTGTAGGAGCTAAGGAATTAGAAAAATACCACAGGTAGGACTAGGAAGAAAGAACTTAAGGGAGGAGGAATAAACAGAGCACAGGGGATGTAAAGTATAATTGTATTATTGAGTTCGATATGACTTATAGGAATACACCTGCTTTTAGCAGTAGGCTAACATTTTTTCTGTTACTATAATAAACACAAAAATAGCATTGCTATACTTACAAAAATTACATATTTCATTACAACCAAGGTCCCTGTTTCCCAGACAAAAATTTCACAAGTAGCCTGTCATTTACCACCATTTAATGAAGTAGGTCTCTGTCACTGGCATTATAAAATATTTTAAAGTATTTTTATTAATTTATTGGAACATTCATACACACATACTATTCATTTTGACGGTATTCACCTCCTTCCTGATTCTACTGGATCCCTCCTTCACATGACACTTCCCAACTTAATGATTTCTTTTCTTTTGATTCAGTTTCTACAGCCTACTGAGCCGATGTATTTTCCTGTGTGTGAATGGAAAAGGGGCAAATCACTGAGGTACTGTGATGGTTTGCATATGATTGGCCCAGGGAGTGGCACTATTAGCAGGTGTGGGTCTGTTGGAGTAAGTGTGTCAAGGTGGGTGTGGGTTTTCAGACCCTTATCCTAGCTGCCTGGAAGCCAGTATTCTGCTAGCAGCCTTCAGATAAAGATGCAGAATTCTTACCTCCTCTTGCACCATGCCTGCCTAGATGCTGCCATGTTCCTCCCTTGATGATAATGGACTGAACCTCTGAACGTGTAAGCCAGCTCAGTTAAATGTTGTCCTTCTAAGAGTTGCCTTGGTCATGGTGTCTGTTCACAACAGTAAAACCCTAACTAAGACAGGTATGGTCAACCTAAGAGGATCCACAACCCTTAAGAAAATCCCACAGCAGCCATCATCCATGAACAGCTCCTCAGCTGGGCCTGAGTGTCTGTGTCTCACTGCCCTGCTTTGATCTGATCATCCAGTTCTTAGGCAAGCCATCCCAGTTGATATGTGTACACGAGAGTATAATCCCTATGACATGCAGAAGTCACTGTTTGACAATAGTCATCCCTGACTTTCTGTTCTTGCAATCTCTCATCCATGACTTTTCTTGACCACAGGGAGGGAGGGAACGATGATATTGATATCCCATTTATGGTTTGAGTACCCACAGGCAGTTACTCTCCAATTGTTGCCCAGCTGAGATTTTCTGTATAACAACCAAACTTGGCACAAAGACCTTCTCTGCTGAAGACTGAGAGTTGTGCTGAGCAGCGTATTGTCATAAATATTTATCAGACAGTCTAATATTATGTCCGACTTAAAAAATAATATTCTCCCCGGAGTCTATGGCCTTAGAGTCATGAGTCCTTGGCAAAGCTTACAGTATGAGGCTTGAGTTCCTCCCTGTAGAGTAGGCATTAGCTCCAATAAAGAAACAGTTTGCAACCCCCAGATATTCATATGCTAATTATCTGTAGGCATATTTTGATAAGCCAGTTATTATTGTGGCCTGCCTGCAGGCTTCACACATGGGTAAGGCTGTTGAGGATTTTTACCATCCACCAAACTACTCAGTACCTTCTGGCACAATGGGAACCATTCAGCACAGAGGATGTATCTGGGCCATCCCAGTTGTTTCCATGTTCCACAACTGAGTTTTGTAGTGTCATCGGACAGGCTTATCATTAAGTTCTTATGTGGTACTCAGATCAATGATAATACCATGTTTTGTGTTGGGGGGTGTCTCTGGGACACCCCACCCCAAACAACACCTTAAAACAGAATACTACATCTGTTACTAGACATTTTGGGTTGACAACCTATGGCTTACAAGAGTAACATTATCCACCATTCAGCGATTTCATTTCAATTTTATTTCAGGAAACCAAGGTATTTCCATATGTTTAAATTTTATAGAGCCATAAATTTGTTTCCCTAATCAATTCCAATATACCATTTGTTTATGGTACTCAATATTACATTCATTTGATTCATGTACATTCATAAAAATATCTTTTTAAGTTTATTTTCACTACTATAGAGTACGCAAAAGTACAACTATATGAAGTAGGCATATGAGTAGATTCTTTGTCTGGCTTTTATTTTTTAAATACAAACTTCTCTAGCTACAAGTGTGCATTGTCTCTAAGAATGGAGTGGCTTTACAAAGCATATACCTTTTAAAATATTTGATTTTTAACCTATTCATATTCAAGCTTAAAGGATTTCAGAATTCCTATTTCCTTACTCCCCGAACAGCACTTAGATGAAAAACTTCCACAAGGAAGTAGCAGAAAATGATAAGAGTTTTGAAAAGTTCTTCGTGCTTATATTTATTTAATTTTAAGTGAAATCTGATCATTTGGAAGTCAGGGAGAAAATCTTTGTAAACAGACTTAAAGTGTTCCCTCCCATGCTGCATGCGTGCATATTCGCGCATGCGTGTATGCATGTGTGCGTGCGCGTGTGCGTGTGCATGCGTGGTGTGTGTGTTGAGCTTAATGGTGTCGCCCTGCATTATCTTAAGCTCACTCTGTAGACTAATCCGTTTTCAGACTTAGGAACTTACCTGGCTGCTTCCCTAGCTCCGGACTATGTCCCCACAAGAGGATCAACCCTTGTTGATGGGGATGTCTTCCAAACGAGTTTTTGGTTTTAGAGTCTGAAGAGCTGCAGCAATTCCTGAACTCCTCCAAGGAGCTTCCTGTGAGTCAATGTGAATTCTGCATCTTCTGTCTCATATATACACCTCCAGAGCCTTTTATTCCAGTCCTTTTATTCCACTACTTTCTTGATCTCAAACTTTAGTCACATTCACGTTCCTTTCCTGGAAAGCCTGTAACTTTTCTAAATTCTTCATTTTATGGTTTTTATTTTCACTAAAAATCCAGCTAAAAGCAGCTCATGATAACCACAATAATAAAAACTTTACTCTGTTAATGTAGAAAGGCATAAATAAATCTATGCTTTTCACACTTATTCCTCATATTAGTGAAACTTCTCGGCAGTGTTCAACAAGAATTGCAGACAAAAGTGTGTAGGTTATGAATAAAAGTAAAAATTAAAAATCTTAAGAAATAAATTGCCAGAATTTGCTTGTAAACTGATTTTTTGTGTGTGTGATTCAATCCTGATATATCTACATATTGCCTCAAATTATTGACTGGATTCATTTAGTTGACAGAATGGATTGAAAAAATACATAGAAAATCAATTTGTTGTGTGTATTAGCAAGACGCAAGTAGACAATAAAATTAAAATTGCATTAAAAATTATTCAGATCTGTAGCACATATACAAACTTAGTGAACCATGCATAAAGTATTCATGCTGAAAGCTTCATACACAAATAAATAATCTGCATAATAAGATAGGAATGTGTCTACAGTTTTTCTGTTTCAGCACAGCAATGATGTATATTCTCTCAAACCCCAAATAAATGTCAATTGCTATTCTTATAAAAATAAAATCTATGAAAAATTTTGGAAAAGGAGACAAGTATTTGTTTTGTTTTGTTTTTATAACAATGTTCATGAAAAGGTAATGCATTGGGGGAAGCTAAAATAACTTCAGCAATCAGGAAAAACTTTATAGAAGAATTAGTCTCCCATACTTAAAGACTTATTATGTAACAGGCTAATTAAGTCTAATTTATAGTGGCAAGAAATAAAAATAGATACACAGTTCAATGGAATACATTAGGGACTTCACCCATAAAACTACAGGAATAACTAACATTAGTTTTACAAAACTGAAAAGGTGATTCACTGAAGGAGAAATAGTATTTCAAGAAGTGATTAGAGAGCCATTTGGCTGATATGTGAAATATATAAATAACTCACACAAACAGGACAACAACAACAAACCTAGGACAATGTAGTTAGTAAGAGAGTAAAAGGAACATAGAGTTATTTCATTTCAAGCGAATAAAGCAAGTCACCTGCCCTCCAAGTTGCTTCATTAAGCTTTCCATGGCCCGAGGGTGTCCACACACATTGCTGAAGGGGCCTTTATTACTGAGTGTGTTAGTTCAAATGTATTCTCTTCCAGAAATATCTTCACATCCAGCCTTCTGAACATCCCATATTGTACTCAAGTTGACAAAACACTTCTGAAACACCACATATACATATATACAGACATACATATGTACATACATAAACACATATATACATACATGTGTGTATACTCATGTACACTCATGTACATGCATATACACACATCGATGCATATATGCATACTCATGTGCATGCACACACATGCACATACATATATGTATACTCATTTACATGACCATATTCATGTACATGCATGTACACACAGAGATGCATATATGTATACTCATGTACATGCACACATATATACATTTATGTATATTCATGAGTGTGCACATATACTCATGTTCATGCACACATACATATATGCATACTCATGCACATACACTCATGAATCTGCACACACATGTATATACATGCATACATATGTGTATATATATACACTCATATATATATGTACACACACACATATATATACATATATATATACTTATGTACATGAACACACATTTATGTATGTATAGTCATGTACATGCACATACACTCATGTACATGTGCACACACATGTGCACATACACATGCTTACACACACGTGCACTAACACAAACACCCAAGTCTTCCCAGAGGCTCCATTAATAGTTAAATGTGATAACAGGTGCAATATGCATGAGGAGATGGACAGATACACCAAATGGGCCCTGCCTATGTGTTGACTCTCTCCTTAGGGTAAAAAAGCAATTGGGTATTGATAGAAAAAAAATGTTTTAGAATTTATGCTAAGTTAAACAATTCTAACAAAGTAGAATCATGTGATATCATGGCTCTATTCATAGGAAACTGAAAACATGGTATGTTCTGAGAGACAGAAAGTTAGTGGCTGCTGCAGCCAGGAATGAGACATAGGGATGTAAGGTACATTACAAAGGTCTCATGGTAAGGTGGAAACTAGGCCTATGAGATTTTCTGACCTGTAAGGTTGTGTCTCTACACCAAAGTACATGAAATTGTTCATTTAAAATATGTGTACTTAACACTAGTAAGCAGTCTACATACAGCTTCTTACTTTTTTCTCTCTCTCTCTTTTCTTTTTTTAAAGACATGTGACTATGTGTCATGGTCTTTAGGCAAAGATGAATAATTTTCCTTCTTTGGATTCCAGAGCCTTATCCTACATGGACTTATTTCCTGTCTCAGGATAACTGACTGGAACAATTGACTTTGCTTCAAGGCAAACTATACCCTGTCCTAGTTCTGGTTCTTCTCCCTCAAAGAAATGAAGCAATTCCACAAACAGGCAAAAGTCATCTGAATTTTGACCTTTGAACATTTCATCTGAACTTACCATTTTTGTGAAGCCCAGTTGTTTCAGTGTTTATGAACATCATGCTGCTACTATATCCAATCTATCTATCACCCATGACAGTCCACGACATTTGGCTAAACTGAAAGCCATTTCCTTACTCTATCAGCACATACCAAAAGCACCCAGTTGGATGCTCCCAAATGAAACATTTACTTGTGCATAATTATTTTTGAGTATTTGTTCTCACTGGGATCCCAAAGCAAATCAACTTCTTGATTTGAATATTGAGCTGTAGAGTATGGAGGCAGGTAAATTCTCTTCCTACACCTTACAGGTAAGATTCAGTCAGTTGACTAATTCTGGGTCACTTCCCCCTTCCAGCTTAGAACTCCAAGTCTTCTGTTCAGCATGTATTTGTAATGGTAGCTCAAAGTGGCATTTACACACTTCCTTGATTGCAGAGATATGACCGCTGACAATCTCTGAAGCAGGCTGCCCTCCCCCCATGGGTTATGCAGTTACTTATTTAATGCGTGTTCATTTTCTTCCATATTCTCGGAATAAGTTCTTTTTCAGCCTGGGTTATTTTCAATCAGTACCTGTTCCAGGTGATTAAGGATAACGAATATGGGCTGGAGAGATGGCTAAGTGGTTAAGGGGATTTGTGCCTTCTGCAGAGAACTCACATTAGGTTCCCAGCACCCATATCAGGTCTCACGATTGTATTCAACTTAAGTTATAGGGGATCCAGTGTCCTCTTCTAGCTTCCATAGGCACTGAGTACAGATAGGATGTTCATGCGCATATGCAGGCAAGCACCCTTACACATAAGATAAAAAATAAGACCTACTCTATGCATTTAGTGCTCTGAGCCCACAGAAAGCAGTCAGGGACAAGAAGCAGAGACCCTCCAAGTCCTTGCTGTAACCGGAAAGACTGTGGGCTTCAAGTCAGAGCCGTGATTTTTACATGAAAATGTATAGGAACTGAACCAAATAATGTCTCTCATCTCCAAGCCTCGATTCCTACCTCAGTACAATGAGAGCAATACTCTTGAAGAGAAATTATTAATCCATGGCAAGATGTAGTGAGCAGTGTTCAGTAAGTGATGGACATGGTGTGTAATTACTGTTTATTTTCTTGTTATTGCTGCTGGTGTCGTGGTGCATTTACTGGGCACTCTGATGTCTGTACTCAAACTGATTGCCTGACTTAAAGAAACACATGTGTGCTCGTTAATGTCTGGTTCTATCATCTATGTGATAGAGATAATAATATGATCATTACATAGTAATCAAATAATAGAAGCAGAGCGTTTAGCAGTGGCTTCGCAGCCATCTAAGTAAACAAACAAACAAAAAAAAATAGTGCTCATGGTATCAGGCATCTGAACACTTGATTCCCAGTTAATGGTGCTGTTTGGGGATGCTGAAGAGAAGTGACCTTGCTGAAGGAATTATGCCACAGGGGTGAGGTCTGGTGTGGGTGTTGGAGGTACAGGGGAGAATTGTGGCCTTCCTGAAGAAAGTATGCCACAGGGACAGGGGACAGGGACTGGGAGGGGAGATGGGTGGCAGAGAAGCAGGGTCCTGGGGTGAGGCTTTGCTGAAAGAAATGTGCTACTGGGACATGGCAGGGGAGGGCTTGAGAATGAAAAAAACATCTTGAATCACTTCAAGTTCACTGACTTTGCTCTGCGCTTTCAGTTCAAGATGTTGATTTCAGCTCCCAGACCTTCCCTTGTGGCTGCCATCTGCCACTGCCTTGCTGTCCAGGTCTCCATGGACTTTAACAAACCTCCTGAACCTTACATCAAAATAAACTTTTATTTTCTTAAATTGCTCTGGCCCATAGCGTTTTACTACAACAATTGGAAAGTAAGTAATATAGTCTCTTAATAAAGTATAAATATTAGCTATTAATTTAAGCATTAATAGTTTTAATTTTTAATGTGTATGCATGGTTCTGTTGTGTATGTGTGTGTGTGTGAGAGAGGGGGGGAGAGAGAGGGGGGAGAGAGGGAGAGACAGAGAGACAGAGACAGAGACAGAGAGACAGAGAGACAGGGAGACAGAGAGACAGAGAGAGAATTCAGGCTTATTTATATGGGGCCAGAGGACAACTTTAAGAAGTAGTTCATCCCTCTAGCATGGGTTCTGGGGTAGAGCTCAGGTGTCATTTTGGTGTAACAAGTGCTTTTTCCAATGGGGTTATCTCCCTGGTCCAAACTATAATTGTATGACTGAATTTCTCCAGGTTTTTCTGTCCTCATTTCAAAGCAAAGGAAAAATTAAACAAAATTAATCTTTGTGTTTATCATGGGTAAAAAGCAATTATATTGTTCTCCTAACTGATTTTTTTTGGGGGGTCAGCTTAAGCAAAATTCGTAATTACACTAAGGTCCTATTTCTTGTAATGAAGCCAAGGACCCACTGAGTCAGAAATACCCTAAATGCTCATTTACATGAAGATTTGGGGCACATTGTAACTTGAATGAATTAGAAATTTTGTAGTGTGGTACAGGAGTTTAGGGATTGATTCTCATTCTCTCTCTCTCTCTCTCTCTCTCTCTCTCTCTCTCTCTCTCTCTCTTCCTGTCTTTCTCTTCTTCATTTGTTTGTTTTGAGACAGGGTCTCTTTATCTATCCCTAGCTAGCTTAAAACTTACTATGTAAGCTAGGCTCACCTTATAAACTCACTGTGAAAGCAGAGATCTACTTGCCTCTGCCTCCTGAGTGCTGGAATAAAAGGTGTCTGCCTCCACACCAGGAAGCTGAAAGTTCAAAAGCATCTCCTTAGTTAAGATTAGGCAATCCACTTTAAGAATAATTAGCCAAGTTTCTTCAATTGAAAGTTTCATAAATAAATAATTTTGTACTGAGAATATATACATAAGCTATGGAAATACACAAGGAGTGAGCATGTTTCTGGAAGCCTTGTAACCTATTAGGGACAGTAAGGCAAGAGTGGGCTGAGGCTCAGTGTGCAAGGTGGACTCTGATTGGATTAAGATTTGCATTCGCTGGGGTGAAAGAATGTGACTCAGGTTGAAACAAGCTGAGAACTTTAACTCTGGGATATCTGGGCACTACAGTCTGGGCCACTTGGTCTTGCAAATTGTCCTTCCATGAAAGGTCACACCCGATTTATAGGCAGGTGCTATCAAAGTTCCCAGGTCCATAATCAGCAGACAGGGAGGCTTTGATAACACTCCTGAGCCTATCACGAGTCTACCATGTTGACATATGTGTGTACAATCAGTGTTCAGGGCATAGCATCCGGGGAGACACTGTTGAGAGAGTCTCTGACTTTGGTTTCCATTGCCTCCAGCTGTGTCTGTTGCTGAGTCAAAATCACTGACAAAACATGGCATTTCTACCTATTATCAAACTGGATTGGTTGGAATTGACAGAAGGCATTCTCAGTCTGGTCTTCCAACATCTGGGCATTTTGATTGCCAATCAGAACATGGGTTGATGATCAGGGTGTTAAGATGACTGTTTTAATCTGAAGGACACCAAGGTGCCTTTTCATTTTTCCACTGACATTTTTAGCTATAGAGGTTATTTGCTATAGCTAGCAGTTTTTGGATCTCTATTCCATGTCCAGAATTTTGTGAAGAAAACTGTTAAAATTTACTCCACAATGATTTTTTTTTTGAGGAATAATGTACAGTTTTGTGGTGAGGAAAGAGTTAACACTTCTTTAGCCTCATATCACTGTACCTCAGCATTTGCTCCCCTACTAGTGAGTTTGAATGAACCTCAAGGTTAACCAGCCTCCCCAGGTGATTTCTGCTCACACAGCAACCTATCCGACTATTGGAGGGCAGCTGCCTTGTGGATGATGCAAACATTGGCCCAAGTCCTCCATATAGGAATTGCAAGGCATGGAGATTGCTATAGGCTGCCTTCTCTATAATGTGATCCTTCATAGTGGCCCATGCCGTGGGATTAAATTATGCTTAATGAGTTTAAAATTTTAGATCTTAAAAAGAGTCCTTCTGAAACCTAGGGAGTATGAATTCTCCTCTACTTTTTGCCTCTGCATATGGCTAGTTATTGATTGACAGTAATGTGGGAGAATAAGGGATTTTTAGCAAGGCAGGACAAAGGTTTCTACACATGACCTCAGTGTGCCCTTGACAGCTCCATGCGAGTCTGACCCAAGCAAAACGTTTATTCTTGACACATTCTACCAAACATGAATTTGCTGTTTACTAAGTACAGAAATAGTTGTTTTTATTTATTTTAATGTATTATAAATATGATATTAGTTAGTTCTGGTACAGGGAAAGGAAAGCTTTCAAGTCTACTGTGGTATTAATTTTTTTCAATTCAAAGAAATGCAATTTCTAATGAGATTTATTAACTCTGGGTTCTACCTGCCATCATCTGGGAGAGAAAATGATCAGTATCACAGTTTCTTCAATTGTAATATACAAATTATAAGAACATCTACATTTAATGTGGTTGTATATACAATTTCAAGCTTGTAAAAATGATTATGAAAATATTTACTATAAGCCAGCAAGATTGTGCAGTGGGCACGGAACACTGCTGACAAGTCTGATGGCCTGAGTTCAATCCCATAACCTACATGGTGGAAAGATAAACTTATTCTCTCAACCTGACCTCTGAGGTCCACACATTAAAGCACCATGAACATGTTACACATACACAATTTTTGAAAAAATAATTTAACAAAGAATGCTTGACATATAATAATAAATCCTCAACCATATTGAAACTGTTATAAATGATGGGAAATCCCACGCAGTATCAAGTATTTGTCCATAGATTGCTGTGTTAGCGCGTCCAATGGGAGACAGTCATACAGACAGTACATCTCCCAGGTCAGGCTGTGATGATGGGCCCGATGTCAAAATATCTACCAATGGAAAAGAATGGTATTTTCAATCTCTGAGTTATCAAAAATAGACAAACATAGAAAAAAAAAGATGTTAGGGGTCAATACTATTGTTTCAAAGAGTTTACAGTTCATATTCTGATGAAAACCATGGAAAATGGGGCTGGAGAGATGGCACTGCAAGTCAGGTAATTAAGCTCAAGAACGCAGAACTCAGTCTCATCAGTGAGGCTTACGTAAAGGACCTGCAAGTTATCTTTTGATCTCACAGGCTCACAAGTCCAAATAGAGGCTGGAGAGATGGCTCAATGGTTAGGAGCGCTTGCTGATCCTGCTGAGGACCTAAGTGAGATTCCCATTATCCATATCAGGCAGCTCACAAGCAGCATCTGTAATTCCAGTTCCAGAGAGTTCATCACCCCCTTCTGGCCTCCTTGGCCACCTGTACAAACTTGTATGTACAATCATACACGTAAACATAATTTAAAAATAATGAATATATCCTTTTAAATGTCTGAATACTCTCAACAAGTTTAGAATATTCTCTATTCTGTTATGGGCATAATTATATTGACAGTGTTTATTATTCTTTACTGTGTTTTATATACATTGTTAATATTTAGGTATAGGAATGACTTTACTGGAGTCATTTTAATAATCAGCTTCTTAGTTTTGGCAGTCTGCCTTAAAAACATAACTATGCTCTATTAAACAGCTTTGAGAGCTAAAATGGTGCTCTCTAGCCTGCTGAGTAAATATGGATTTCACAGTTAAATACATAAAATAATGATTACATCCAATGGTCATGAGGGACATGTTTTAGGAGTATACTAATTAAACTACATCCTTCAAACAACATGTTTCTACACTTACTAGCAATGAACCATATCTGATTGGTCATTAAGTAATTAGGAATGCTAATGTAAATAAACTGTCATTCAAATGGGGGTTTCAGACTCGGGATGAATCATATATTCTGTCTTCTAGTCTGAACTATATACACATCCATCAACTAGAATAACCAAGGGAAAAGCGCTGAATGACAGGCTGAGGAAGATGGTTCTGTTGCTTATGCTAAACAGAACATATTTTAAAGCAATGTTTTAAAACTTTTATTGATGATATAAAACTACTCTTGAAAAAGGTTTGGCTCATGTTACTGTTTTTCTATGACTATAAGAATCCTCTCTCTCTCTCTCTCTCTCTCTCTCTCTCTCTCTCTCTCTCTCTCTCTCTCCCTCTCTCCTACCCCCAATCATTCCTCATGTCTGTGGCTATGTATCAATTTTCTATGAAATAGGTAAAAGTAGCTTAGAATATACAGTTTTAAAGATAGTGAGAAAGCAATAGGGAATTAAGTGGCAATGATCCAAGAGAAGATAAAGACAGGGGTTAAAGGTTAAAGATAAAAATGCAAGAGATTAGGGAAAATAGAAATGTGAATAAAAGAGATGTTATTGAGATTAAAGAAGCTACAAATTATTAGTCTAAACTGGGCACTTTTAGGGTGTTCTGATGTTGTCAAGGGTATAACTTAAGAAAACTGAATAAATCTAATTAATATTTTAAATTTAGTAATGATAGTAATGAAAAGGTAAACTATAAACATATTAGCTAACATACAAAAATGCTCCAACACTCATGATGTGTCAAAGATATTATTTGGCTTAAGTAATCAGGAAAAAAATTGCCTGCCAAATGTTTGTTAAATGAAATAATGAATGGCCAAGCTGCTTAGATTTCATCATAAACTCATCCACTTCCCTAGAAGGGAAACTTTTAGTCTTTTAATAAAGTTCCTAACATTGCTGTGTATTAATATCATCTTTGTTAACAGAGATACAATTCACATTGAATAAAGTGTTCACATGCCATATGTAAAGTGTGATAACATTGGCTGTAATGCATAGCTGTTGAAGGCCAGCCAAATCAGCTTATAGTACATTTCTATAACACCAGAAAATGCAACATGCTTGTTGTATAAATGTCAATTGCTTTAAAGATAACCACCACAGTTTATACTTTGGAACTTCTTACAGATGGGAATACACACCATATTCTCTTGCGTTAGCTGTCCCTCAGTCAGCATAATGTTGATACTTTTCAACCATGTTTGCTAGATTTCTTGCATTTACATAGGTTGTCATACATGGACATGAGATGTTTATTTTGAACATGAAATCTGTATTTGTTATGCACATGTATTAGAGTGAGTTCTTTCTTATTTCTGCAAAGTACTAAAGGGCAGTAACACTATAACTTGCTTATTCATCTTTCCTTTGAATGATAGTTGTGTTCAGACTAGGCAATTTTAGAACTCACATAAAAATATTACAGAAAACATGTCTACTCATATCTCCTGTCAATGTATCTAAGTTTTGGATTGTTATTACCTACAATATAAATGTTTACTGTGGGTCAGTTCTGCCAAACCAAGTTCTAAACGACACTGTAGAGTCTCACATTTTTTTAAAAAAGAAATTAAACACATCCAGCCTCTCTACCACAACAATTTAAATTTATGCCTTGATAACTTATGGCAGTAGTATTAACTCACATTTGTATGTCTGATGATGTGGGATAAACTTACCTATGAATTTTGAGTAACTTCCTTTTATGAAAATGCATTATCTTGTCTAGTACAAAGAAATGATATTTAAAAATATGTCTAGACCTCTGTGTTGATTGTTTTTCATCAACTTGACCCAAACATATACAAATCTGGAAAGATGGAATCTCAAATTAAGAACTGTCTCCATCAGATTATCCTATGGTTATTGGGGGGGGGGCATTTTAAATTAATGATTGATGTAGGAGAGCCCAACCTCCTGTGAGCAGTGCCATTCCTAGGCAGGTGCTCCTGGGTCTTGTAAGAAAGCAAGTTGAGCAAGCCATGGAGAGCAAGCCAGTGAGCAGAGTTCTACTATGGTTCCTGCATCTACTTCTGCTTGAATTCCTTCTCTGATCTTTCTCAATGAAAGACTGTGATTGCTACGTGTAAACTGTATAAACACTTTTCTTCCCGAGTTGCTTTTCATCATAGTATTTATCTCTGCATAAGAAAAAAAAAACCTAAGATAATGCTCATATTTTACACAATAATATATTAAAATTTATTTGAGATGTTATCAAATATGTATGTTGAGGGGAAAGTAATATACTTCTAGGGAAAAGATCAGCAAAGTGTAGGTCTCTGCTTATTTCTCTTCTGTTACTGTGATTAAAACAAACAAAATAAAAAAAAAACTGATTGAGTGAAGCTCAGGGGAGTAAAGTGTTTAAATTTCACCAAGAGCAGTAAGAGCAGAAACTCAAGCAAGAACTTGAAGTGGAAACCATGCAGGAGTGTTGTTTATTGGCTTGCTCACTGGTTCATGTTCAGCTAGCTTTCTCATGTAGTACCTGTCTAGGAATTGGGGCCGCCCACAAAGGGCTGCAGCCTAATAAATCAATTAACAATTACCATAACATTCTATGAACATTTCCACTATCAAACTTGTTCTGGAAAAGTGTGTCAAATAAAAATCCATTTTTAAAATGATTCTAGGCTTTGTACAGTTGAGAGGTAGAGCCAACTAGAGATTAAAAGCCTACCTTGTCTGCTCCTTCAGGGAAGGAAAAAAAAAATATGATCAAAATATATTGGGAGAAATTATTTTTGGGTATACTGCTGTTCTTTTTGTGCTTTCAGGAGTGCTGTTAAGTTGCTAGTAATAGATTTCTCCAGTTTGTTTGCTTCTTTGCTTTATATAGGCACTATGAGCTTACCTCTTAGAACTACTTTCATTGTGCTTTGAGTGTTTGGATATGCTGTGTATTCATTTTCATTGAATTCTAGAAAGTCTTTCACGCCTTTGTTTTCTTTTCTTTCTTTCCTTCCCCTTTCTTTCTTTCTTTCTTTCTTTCTTTCTTTCTTTCTTTCTTTCTTTCTTTCTTTCTTTAATTTTTTTTGTGCCTTGAAGCTTTTTTTCATTAAGTAGAAGGTTGTTCAGTTTACATGGGTTTATTGACTTTCTGTTGTTTCTGTTGACAATATCCAGATTTTAATCCCTGGTGGTTTGATAGGATACAGAGTTATATTGATACATTTTTTTGTATTTGCTAAGACTTGCTTTGTGTCCAAGTATGTGGTCAGTTTTGGAGACAGTTCCATGAGGTGCAGAAAAGAAAGTATATTCTTTTGTGTTTGGGTAAAATGTCTTGTAAATATATGTTAGGTCTATTTGGTTTGTCACATCTGTTAGCTCTAGAATGTCTTCATTTAGTTTTTGTCTAGATGACCAGACTACTGGTGAGAGCAAGATACTGAAGCCTCCCACAGTCAGTGCATGAGAACCAATATGAGATTTAAACTCTAGTGGTGTCTCTTTTACAAATGTGAGTGCCCTTGTATTTGAATCATAGACATTAAGAACTGAAATGTTGTATTGGTGGATTTTTATTTTTAAGCGTATGTAGTGTTCTTCCATATCTCTTCTTCTTAGTTTTGGTTTGAAGTCTGTTTTGTGAAGTACTTTTACATGTTTACTTGGAATATCTTTTTCTAACCATTAACCCTGGGGTAATGTCTATCATTGATATTGAGGTGTGTTTCTTGGATGCAGCAGAATGATGGATCGTGTTTTCATATTCCATTCTGTCAGCCTGTGTCCTTTTACTGTGGAATTGAAACAATTGATATTGATGTATATCAATGACCAATGATTGTTGATTCTTACTATTTTGCTATGGTTTTGAGTGGTAGTGGTGGTAACAGTGGTGGTGTGTGTCTGTGTGAATTTCCCTTCTTTTAATTTTGCTTGTGTGAGATAATTTATTCCTGTGTTTTCATGATAATAGTAAACCTCCTATGTTTGGAGTTTTTCTTCTAGCACATTCTAATATTGTTTAAATTTGGCTTAATTTTGGCATATCTTATTTTCTCCTCCTATAGTCATTCAAAGTTTTGCTCAGTATTGAATTTTGGGCAGGCATCTGTGGTCACCTAAAAGCTGCAATATGGCAAGTAGCTGTCAAATACTCCCCTAAAATTGGGGAGTATTTGAGGAGTGGTATGAAAAACAAGTACAGTGGAAACTTCCTAAAATTTTTTGAGGACAATTCCAATTAAGTCTTCAAATAATAAGAGAAACAGAGCCCCAACTGCCCATCCCTTGTCACCAAACAAAACTTTCAGTACCAGGACCAATTTCATTCAATCGAATTGTTAGCTAAAGGGGTCTCCTGGAAATTTCCAAATAACACAGTCTGTTGCAAGACAAGAGGATGCCCTCTACAAACTAACAGCAAAGACTCATTTCAGGAATACAATATCCACACAAAGCAATTGAACACAGAAAGGTGGAACTGGTACCTACATAGAACCTTCACCCCATCCCCCATGCCCATCTTCCAATATATTTGGTCTTATACTCTGGAGGCCACCAAAAGACAAACATACCTACAAACCTACCCACAAAATCTTTGCTCTGTGATCTGTACTGCCTGTTAAATATGCTAGAGCAATAATGCCATAAAACTTGTGGAAGTAACCACCTAATATCTAATCTGACTTAAGAGCCACTACACAAAATGGAACTCATTATCCAACCCTGCTTGGATGACCAAGAACCAGAGACTAGATAGCTCATAGACCTAGGGCAAAGCAAATACTACTGGTTAAAAAAATGTTAAAAATAAAATGACTCCTAATGATATTCTGCTATATTCATAGATCTGTGCCTTATCCACACATCATCAGAGAGGTTCGTATTTCAGTGGATGTGAATATATACAAAAACCCACAGGTAGATATTAGGCAGAGAGAGAGAGAGAGAGAGAGAGAGAGAGAGAGAGAGAGAGAGGGAAAGGGAGTGGGAGAGGGAGAGAGAGAGAGAGGAGGCAGGAGTATGGAAACCAGAGGGGATGGGGGCACCAGTAGAAAATAAATTGCCCTCTAAATTAACAGAGCAGGGCTCATAGGAACTCACACAGAGACAGAAGCAGCAAGTACATGGCCTACACAGGTCTGCACCAGGGCTTTTGTGTATATATTATAGCTTCCAGATTAGTATTATGGGATTCCTGAGTACATGAGTGAGTGCGTCTCTGAGTGAGTGTGTGTGTGTGTGTGTGTGTGTGTGTGTGTGTGTGTGCACACGCACGCGCGCATGCATGTGCACACACACATGCATATGTGTGCTTTTGCTTATCTTGGGCCCTTTTCCTTCTGTTGGTTTGCCTTGTCTAACTTCAATGTTGTGGTTTTTTGTTTTGTCTTATCATATTTTCTTGGTGTTATATCTTGGTGTTATCTCTGATCTTTTCAATGAGAGATGGGAAAGGACTAGATCCAGATGGGAGAGGGAGGTGGAGTGGAACTGGGCATATTACAGGTGGTGAAACTGATATATTGTATAAGAAACTAATCTATTTTTAATAAAAAGATAAATAAATTCTCAAAATTAAAATGAAAACGTAAGTATTTACTTAGTTGTAGATTAGCACATAATAACAATAAATAATAAAAACACATTGATAAAAATATTAAGAATTTAGAATAAAAGAAAATGTCCAATGTAATAAAAGACATCTATAAAAAACACACAACTAGTATCAGTAAATTAGGAAACCCATCAAGTGTTTTCCTTAAAATCAACCATAAGACACTCTTACTACTTTTATTTCATAGTAACTGTTTCATGATTAGAAATTACGCAAGAAAAGAATTAAAACCTCTCAAATAGAACGATTTATGTAAAACATCCTTAACATTCCTTCAAATACTATTAGAACTCATAAATATAATCAGCATAAAATAATTATAAATATGCACTTCACCAATGAAGAATTCAAAAGTCAAAGTAAACCTGTTCCACTTAATTACATAAAACATAAAATAAAAATAAATTTATAAATGAATACACACGGTATTCACTTCAAAAATGATAAAAAAAAAAAAAATGGTTGAAAGAAACGAAGGGAGCTCCATACACATGAGAAGACGTCCCAGGCTCCTGCACCAAAAAGCTTTAACTCACAAATATGACTGAGATTCTCAGAGCAGTCTGAAAGGACTGTATATCCCTGCTCATCTAATCTTGACACTCATACGCTAATTTAAAGGATCCTCAATCATGCAGGTATGCTCAAGGATAAAGTCAAGATCCCCTTACTTAAAACTGCGCAAAATCTCTCCCTTTATAGAAAATACAAAGTTCTTCTGTTCTAGAAGAAAAAAAATTGTGTGTGTATGTGTGTGTGTGTGTGTGTGTGTGTGTGTGTGTGTGTGTGT
>NC_034594.1:21982912-21989601 GCF_900095145.1 Mus pahari | reverse complement strand
CATCGATACAGAGACTGTGGCAGCTCTTATGTGTTGAAGTATTGAAAGTGAATTGAGTTCCAGGACAGCCAGGACTACACAGAGGAAGCCTGTCTGAGAGAGAGAGAGAGAGAGAGAGAGAGAGAGAGAGAGAGAGAGAGAGAGAGAATTGAATGTTCAGCCCCAAATAGAACATTTATACCCTATTAGGCTCAAAGAACTTCTTGGAAGAGAGAACAAAAGGCTTTAAAGCAAAAAGTTAAGAAAAAGGCTACAAAAACGTGATCTCAGGGGCATCATCAGATAGCCCTCGAAATCCTGGTCACATTGCAACAGAAGTCACTTCCTTTGGGCTGGCATAAAACTAGGAGTGGTTCCTAGAGTTCATTCCTCCTTGCTGAGTTATCGATTATTGGAGGATCCTGAGGGACAGGAAGGCATCATCTTCACCTATCTTCCATATAGTGAGCTTACTGAGCTCACGTGGAGGGTCTTAACCCTTTGGTCAACTGGCCCTGTGAAGTTACTGAGTCATAAACAAGATTACAACACGGAGAAAAGTTGCAGGCGATAGGGATGGAAGGGAGACGGGAGGGGGCGGGCATGAGGATGTTCACTGTGACGGACACACAAGGACGAGATACAAAGCACAAATTTAATAAAAGTTACACAAAAATCAAAAATATAAATTAAAAATCCTAAAGAATTCAAGATTTCAATAAAAGTAAAAGATTTTTTTTTTAATATAACAACACTTCTGAGACCCACAGATTTTTACATAGGGAATAGATTTTAATACAAAGATCTACTATAGAGCCCATATTGGAAATAAGAAGGTAATCAATTATAAGTGATAGAATATTTAACCAATAAACTCTGACTCTAGCTTCATAAAATGTAGTATGTATGTAGTTTTGATCACCTGTTGTGTTATGCAAATATCAGCTGCCAAAAAAGGTCAGAGGAATGTTTACAGTCTCCACCGTGGAGCTCAATTTTATAGACTAGCATATCACATTGGCTCAAAAAAAAAGTGACCACTCATGATTTTACCTGTTTTGAAATGTTATATTTTTACATGCCTCAAACATTAATTTGCCCTCTTTGTTCCCCAAAGTCCAGCATATGAAAAAAATAAAGATAAAGAAGTCAGAGTAATACAAAGTTACAAAAAGAACAAGAAGGCCTCTAATTCTAGTGCCACTTGCATCTGCTCCAGACACTGAGGCAGGAGAATTGCTTGAATATAGCAGTTTAAGGTCAGCCTGGTTAATATAAAACAGATACAATTAGTAAAACTTAATGGAAAAGCCCAATGGAGGAGTACTGTACAAACCATAAGGAGAAAAAGTTCTAACGAAATTTTGAAATAGATCTATTAAAAATCATATGATCAGGATCCAATTTATATACCGTGTATGTTTTCTTAATTTGTATTATAATGCATGTAAGTGTATGTCAAGATGTTGTTTTACAGTCTGTTTGTTTGTTTGGGTTTTTGGTTTTGTTTTTGGTCAATACCCTATAACATTTTGCATCAAGTTCCCACTTTAATGTCTTTGGCTGTAGATTGTACTATACACGTGGGTCTCCCTTTCCTTGAGTATCCTTGGCCATTGGCCCGTGAGGGCTGAAGGAGCTGAAGCAGCTAACAGGGTTAGGACAGCCATGAGTATGACAAAGGACAACCGGAGTGATAGCTCCAGTGAGAGAGCTCTACCTCACTGTATCAGAGCTAGGGCATATAAGTGCTTTGGGGGTTGACAGCAGGAAGGGCTGATTGGTCATCAGACATTACCTAATTATCCTATGAAAGGAAGGGCTGGGTGGTACTTAAGTGCTGAGTCCTGCAGAAATTGCAGGAAGCTCTGTGCAGGGTCATTCCCCAGAGAAGGCCAGGCATCTGTGCTTCTCACTCTAGATCAGGTCAGTGGACACAGGGAAGTCCTGATGAGAAAGGAAATTTGTCATTTTGCACTGAGCTTGAGGAGCTATGCAGATATGTTGGACTGCTACTTTAATAGCAGGAACTTCCTACATATTTGTATACTTGGGTAAGTACATATTTAGAAGATTTGAGTATTGTTTTTGATATATTCTTGTTATTCACACAACTACATACCTATTTATGAAGATGTTGTTTATTTTTTTTAAATTCTGCATCTAACTCAAATGTTCAGTGTTCAACAAGAATCTCCGTTCTCAATTGTATTTGACAGGGTTCCCCAAAACATTACTAATGTAAGATCATCAAGATGTGGCAATTCAAAAGTTTATCAAGATGTTTTCGGTTAATCCCAATGGCAGAAATGCAGTGCATGATTTCCTTACTTAGAGCCCTATCTTATAAAATATATAACACAACACCTTATATAGTCACATTTATTGAAAGAAACCCTTAAAATACGCATTGCATTGTTAAAGTTATAATATTCAAGAGTAAGCTTTTCCCCCTCATCGGTTTGCAGTAAACATAATTTGTTTCCCTTCCTTGTTACCTAGGAATTGTTTCATTTTGAAACCCATCTTTGCTCTTCCATTCTACTAGCAATAGCATTCCACATTGTGTGGATGAACAGTCTGAGCACTATAATGCTCTCTGTGTAAGGAAGTAACAGGAAATGCATTAAAAAGAGCAGACTCCTTGTTACACAAGCTTTGATTCTCCTTAATTTTGAGGAGAGAAATAGACAATCAGTGGTTTTGTCTCACAAACAAAGCAGAGTGATCTGCACTTGGATTCTCAAAGACTGTCTTGTGACAATATGAACTATCACAGAGTTCATGATAACTCAGCTTTTCAATGCATATACAGCATACACCCCTGCATCTTTTGAGTAACTTCCTGGAAGTGCTGGGCTCTAAGTATGACACTTCTTCAAGGAACTCCCCAAAACTAGTGAGATTTCTGTGTTTAAATGACAAACTCCATTCTTCAAAGAGCAAGGCTTATAATTGACACTACTTAGCATGTTATACTTTACTGGGACTTTTCTACCAGGAGGATCAGAACTCTGTGGATAATAATTACATATAACTAGACCTTTCCTTTTTCGTTAGTTCTGAGGCAAGGAGACAAAGAAAAGAGAATGTTTTGTATGTCATTGGCTGTGTGGATTGTTCTTTATTTTTAACTTGTATATTTAATGAAACTAAATGTAATACCCATGTTGCATAATGGACAGCTATAATTTTATGAAAAAAGTGTACCTACCAGGTGTTCTTTTGAAAATATTTATGTACCAATCCTGCTTTCTTTTACTTATCTGTTTAGTTCCTAACAACTAAAGTTTATATTTCATATTAACTATCTGTAATGTCATCAATTTTTATTATAGTTGTTATAGCTCCTTAAGAAGCAAGTGTTGGGATAAGTAAAACAAGAGAGAAAAGCATTAATTTCATGATTTCGTGGACATCCCATAATGAGTTCAGAACCCAAAACGACAATGTTTCATTTCCCCATCAATTTTAATCTCATTCCACAGGGTCGAAGAGATAGTTCAGGGGGTAATAGTGCATTTTGTAGAGGACTGCTCCTAGTACTCATGCTGCATGACACACAATCACCTGTAACTCCAACTTATGGGAGCTAATGCATCTGGTTCCATGAATACTTGTACTCATGTGCACATATACATGTGTTAAAAAAATTTTAAAAAAAATCTCACAGCAAGTTAATTCCTATCTCACACCCTTAAAGCAAATATTTTTTGTGATTCTGTTATTCACCATATTAATCCATTTTAAGTATTTAAATTCTGAAGGGAACCAGTTCAATAGAACTGAGAAAAGATTCCCTCTGGAAATTGAATGCAGTCATTTATATTTAGAGTCTGAATTTAACAAAAAATTTTTGAGACACAAATAAAGGGCATGAGAGCATAGAAGGCTTACCCATGTTCTAACAAATGCTTGCCAGATATTGGCAGGGAGCCGGAGTGACAATTTTAAGTCAGTTTTCAACTTGCAATCTAAAGTCTGGGTTTTACTTATGGAAAAACAATTGCCTAGGAAAACATGCACAGATTGTTAACAGAGAGAAAAGAAATCCTATGACCAGTTTTCTACCAAGAACAACTTTAGTATATTATATTTATATTTTGGTCTAAGTTCATAATAGATGAAAAGCAGGCTTTTCATAGCATAAATGACATCACAGCTCCCCTGCTGTAGGGCTTACTCAAGACATTCCAATAGAGACATAATCCCTTTTGTCCCTCTGAAATTAAAATGAATCATATGTAAAAATAGAACTGGCTGAGAGGGTCTATGTAGCCATTATAATGATTGTGCTTTGTAGAACTGTATGCCAGGCTCTGCAATAGGTAAATTGTGCTAAATAAAGAATAGCATTGGTCCTCCTGATAATTACATTCTGCAAAATGCCTACTTGCCAGAGAGTAGATGGAGTGAGAGGAGATTTAGATTCATATTTTAAAAAATCTTGAATAGAATGCAAAGTTTAAAGTGGTGCCATCGATTAAAACTCCATTCATAAAGGATATTAGAAAAATAAGAAGCAGAAGCAAGGGAGGCAGATGTTGGAAATTGAAGTTGGCCAAAAGGCTGCTCGACTTTCCCCAAGATTCAGAAGGGCAGATTGCAGAAGCATCAACAAAACAAAAGCGTTCTCCAAGATCTGGAGTATTTCTATGCAAATCGGTAACATTCTTCTGACAAGGACAACTTGCCTCCTCAGCTCATATGCATCTTAAAATATCTAGAGTAGATTTTCATTTTTATCACTGGGCTGTAACCTCGGAAATATGTAAGGTCACGAGAAAATCTGTGAGGAGCATCAAAAGATTCCCCACCTACAAATGATCCAGACAGACTTCTTGACTCGTGTTTATTCATCTTTCAAACAAATTCATCGTGTTGTGTTAGAGAAACATTACCCAGCAGCCTCCCATCCTTCAGTGGCCAAACCACCTCTTCCTAGTCAGAAGAAACAGCCAGAGTTTGTAAAAAGCATGTGACCTTAGGAACCAATGGTTCCCCCACAGTATTCTGTAAGGGAACATTTATGTGACAAACTGGAATTCCACACTGTCCTTTCAGAGATAGCTCTTGTCTCGTCACCCAATTTTCCCAAATTAACTTTTTCTTGTTAGCCCCTCTCCCATTGTTAGGGATTTTTTTTCCCACTTGGGAACTCTAGAGTTAGCTAGAACAATCTTAGTCCAGTCACTTTGTCATACAAAACAAAGACAAACTCTATACTTGATCTAAAGTTGAGAAATGTCAGATGCAGGAAGAACAGAAATATGCAGGTAGTATCAGTTAAAGTATAATTCACTAAAAGGAGTTATATTATTTATTCATAAAATATTATAACATATAATCTTGAGTTATTAATTATGCCAATGTTATATTATTATTATTATAGAATAAATATGCAATATATAACTACATAATTTATATTATTCAATATAAATTAATAACAGACAGGTTTACATATATGTAACATATTTATTAATCACTAACTAGTTATTTGCCCTTTACTAACTGTCTTAGTCAGGATTTGTATTCCTGCACAAAACATCATAACCAAGAAGCAAGTTGGGGAGGAAAGGGTTTATTCAGCTTACATATCCACATTGCTGTTCATCAACAAAGTCAGGACAGGAACTCACAGAGGCAGGAGCTGATGCAGAAGCCATGGAGGGGTGTTGATTACTAGATTGCTTCCCATGGCTTGCTCAACTTGCCTTCTTATAGAACTCAGGACTTCCAGCCCAGGGATGGCACCACCCACAATGGGCTGGGCCCTCCTTTCTTGATCACTAATTGAGAAAATTCCTTACAGCTGAGCCTCATGGAGGCACTTCCCCAAGGGAGGCTCCTTTCTCTGTGATAACTCCAGCTTGTGTCAAGTTTACACTAATGTAAACTACCCAAATAACATACTTCTCCTGGATAAGTCCTGTTATTTTGTGTCTTCCAACCGATTTTTATCAATTAGCTTACTTAGTAATTTTAGAAGAATATACTTTTAGAAGTATATTTCCTCATCAATAGCTCTGTATCACTATGGTTTTATAGTAATCTATACAGAAAATAGTTCATTTTAAGTTTTCAGTAGTTTTAAGTAGTGGAGTCCTCTAGTTCCTCTGGTTTTCTTAGTCTCATGTCTTTACACTTCTCCAAGAGTACCTTGTTTGATAGACATCAGATCCTATAGTTCTTTAAACACTATGATAAAAGGTGTAAGAGGATGGAAGTATCTATAATTAATGACTCAATCTTGAGCAAAGACAATTTTGCACTGCCTCATCTGAGACAGAAAAGTCAGAAGATGCTTGAATCTGGGATCCTGGATTTAAGGGTATATCTTAATACAGTCTATCAAAGGTCATCATTATCTAGAAGATTCTGAGAGTGTATACATTTTATGAAGAATTTATCCCTCCCCCATGAAAAGATCATGGAGGGATTTTGCTTCTGTCCATCTGTCTTAGTTAGGGTTTTACTGCTGTGAACAGATACCATGACCAAGGCAACTCTTATAAAGACAACATTTAATTGGGGCTGCCTTACAGGTTCAGAGATTCATTCCATAACCATTAAGGCAGGAGCATGGCAGCATCCAAGCAGGCTTGGTGCAGAAGAATCTGAGTGTTCTACATCTTCATTTGAAGACTGCTAGCAGAATATTGGATTCCATAAAAAGAGTATTAAAGCCCATGCCCACAGTAACATACCTA
>NC_034594.1:21977752-21982562 GCF_900095145.1 Mus pahari | reverse complement strand
CCCTCTCCCCTCTCCCCTCTCCCCTCTCTTTGAAACCTTTCACAGTTCTGTTGCTGCCACTGTCCTTCATGTGGCCTCTGGAATTTTGTCAGTATTCATTTGTGATTTCCCATTACTTTATCAAGCCAGTGGCCTTTTCACATATGCAGTTCATGTTTTGTGCTTTTGACTTCTGAATCCTCGTCCCTCTCTCAGTTTTTGAGTGGCATTTAGACTAAGTGCTAGGATAGATTCAAGGAACGACACTGAAGCCAGATGTGGTAACACACACCTTTAATCACTGCATTCAGGAGGCTGAGGCAGGTAGATCTCTGTTGCATTCAAAGTCAGCCTAGCCTACAGACAAAGTTCCAGAGACACTGTCTCCCAGAAAAAAAGGAAGGAAGGAAGGAAGGAAGGAAGGAAGGAAGGAAGGAAGAAGAGAGGAAGGATGGAAGGAGAAAAGGAAAGTAAAAAGAAAAGGAAGCAAAACCAAAACAGAAATGTCAGTGACTTTTGTCTTTTAATTTTGCCTTTCTTTCCTCTTCCTTCTTCTCTTTGCACATAAAATAACATCTAAGCTTTTTACACTGCAGAAATCACTCGGGTTAGAGAGATGGTTCAGTAGTTAAGATAGTTGCTTTCCCCACCCCACCCCCACATCCCAGGAGGAGAAAAAAATCTGGTTTTAGTTTCCAGAAATCATATAATATCTGTAACTCCTGTTCCAGAAGGATCTGATGCCCTCTTCTGGCCTCCTTGGGCCTCAAGAACACATGTGGTACACAGATATACAGGCAGGCAAAACACTAAGACTTATTGTGGTGGTTTCAGTGAGAATGGCTACCATGAGCTCCTATTTAAATGTGTGGACCAGAATTGTTAAGCCTGCTTTGAAAGGATTAGGGGGTATAGGTTTGTTCAAGGCGTGTCACTGCTAGTGGGCTCTCTCTGCCTTGACCTCCTGGATGTGATGTAAGCTACTGTTAGATCTTCATGCCTGCCCGCCTGCTCTCATGTTCTCTGCCATGATAGTCATGCACTCTAACCCTCTGGAACCATGAGCCCACAAATTAAATGTTTTCTTTTATAAGCCATCTTGGTCATGGTGTTTGGCATTGGGAATAGAAAAGTAATTAAGATGCACATGAATGAAAATTAAGCATAGACCATAATTGTCAATCTGGAACCTCTCCTTTCTCTTCATATGCCTTAGAACAACTCTTCTTCCGGAATGTGCAGACACAGAGGAAGAATCTATAGGCCCCCAGAAAAGAAAAGAGTTGGTTATATTTTTACATTTCATGTTTATCATATCTTTCATGGTCAGATGAACCCCAATCCTATTTTAGCCTTTTCTTTATGAGGTTCCGTCCCAAAGTAAGATGCTGGTAGGAAAAGAACAAAGTAAATGGATGTGCCCTTTGATTTTAGACAATGGAATGCTCTGTTCTCATGAGGAAAGACACATAGAGCATAGGGTACAAGAGCAAGTGATTCAGTAAGCCTAGCATCTCTGTGTTAAAGTCAGGAGACTAGCACCAAACTTTTATACATTTCTGCCTGACCTGGGCTCTATGAATGTTCAAGTGTGGGAAGCGGGTGTAACCAAGCCCCATGATCCCTGTTTACAAAGCACCTGAGCCTGAGCACTTGGATCCTGTGCTGTCTGCCTGATGAGTCACTGGCCTATCACCCTCGCCTTGGCTGAACTCTGATTGGATTCAGGAGAGTGGGGAGGGATTAGGTCAGAGGTCTGATGAAAAAAACAGGATGTGCCCAGGGGGTGGTAGGGGCCATGGGGGCCGTGAAGGTGGGGGTGGGGGGAAAAAGAAGAAGGCTGTTTGAGAATGCTGTTTGAGAAAGCTGTTTGAGAAAGAAGTTTGAGAAACCTTCCTAGGCCTTCCTGTCGTTTTTTTCCCCATTTCTGCGGTTAGGAGTTCGGGGTTTGTGGCATTCAAGGACAATGGATCAAGAGATATCACACAACTAACAGTAATATTCAGAGGTCTCATGTTTTTGTAGGTCCTAGGGGATGGTCTGCTCTTAATTGAACATTATGCCTTCTTTGTAATAGAGTGCTGAAATTTATTAGTGGACATTTGGGCTCAGTAGGACTGTCTCCATGAAACTATGTAGGTCACACATTTTGATCCAAATGTTAATTGACAGTGTACTTTAATGTGCGTTTTGGGGTTCAGGTAATAACAGTGTGGGAAACTCATTATCAGCTGGCCGAGGAAAGACTGCATGGCATTGTGACATGACATCTGATGCTCAAACGGGTTTCACTGAATTCTGGGAGCTTTGCCTAGGGAGAAAAACCACCTTTTTCACCAGCAAGCATAGGAGGAAGTCTTCAGTGGCCCAGGGAACTACCCATAGGCAGTAAGGTCATAGCTGTCTTCTGAGCTATCACCCAGGCTTTGAAAATCTCTTCTTTTTTTATTTCTTTAAGGATCTAAAGATTTCACTCTCACTTCACCCACAAGGAAAACTGACAAGCATTATGCTCATGTCGCAGTTCTTAAAGGATCTCTCCGTCTGTCACATTTCCTTGTTCCCAGCTTAGTGTGTAGAATGCTACCCATTGGATGTCTGCAGCAATCAGAACCATCAGAATTCCTACCTCAGGGTTTTGCTGCAGTCCTGAGCCTACCAATAAAGCCCAAGCAAGTGAATGCATACTCTCTACAGAACTGCTTGGATTTCAGTGAAACAGATCAGCAATTTTCAAAAATGGAAGGAAATGAATAAAAATGGCCAACACGTGAAATCCTTTAAAATCATTTTACATGCACACCACTAGTTGGGCGGAATGTTCTAATACTGTGGGACTGCCAGTTCTCAGGCAACAGATAACATATTTGAACAGCCATTTGTGAAAAGCAAACACTGCCTTTAACAAAAAGTATCTTAATGGACTAATGTGAAACGTAAAGTCTTCAGTTTTTTTTTTTACATATTCAATTGAACTAATTTCCTTATTATGCTTAATTTCTCCTAGAAGCTGACTCAGAGGCATTTGAGTACATGGAGCTTCTTCAAGAGGTTATTTTGGGGGGAAATGGATGGAAATTGGTGAAGTAACCCAAGGAACAGAGAGAAGCCAATAAAACTCATCAGAAAGCCAGAACTCATTTGGAAGCTTAGAGGCAAGCTATCTGAGGGGAAAATATATGACTCAGTGGCTCCCTCGAATTAGAAGGCACTTTCTCTGCCATATTTTTCTCCCTTGTATATTGATTTAACTGATCTTTTTTTTTTTTCAGAGTAGCAAGCCTATTTTATTAAAAATGTTTTCTTTTTTCTCTCTCTCTCTTTTTTATTAGATATTTTCTTCATTTACATTTCCAATGTTATCCCAAAAGCCCCCTATACCCTTCCCCTGCCCTGCTCCCCTACCCACCCACTCCCACTTCTTGGCCCTGGCATTCCCCTGTACTGGGGCATATAAAGTTTGCAAGACCAAGGGCCTCTTCTCCCATTGATGGCCGACTAGGCCATCCTGTGCTACATATTCAGCTAGAGAAATGAGCTCTGGGGGTACTGGTCAGTTCATATTGTTGATGTTCCTATAGGGTTGCAGACCCCTTCAGCTCCTTGGGTACTTTCTCTAGCTCCTCCATTGAGAACCCTGTGTTCCATCCAATAGATAACAATGAGCATCCACTTCTGTATTTGCCAGTCACTGGCATAGCCTCAAAAAAAAAAAAAAAAAAAAAAAGCTATATCAAGGCCCTGTTAGCCAAATCTTGCTGGCATATGCAATAGTGTCTGAGTTTGGTGACTGTGTATGGGATGGATCCCCAAGAGGGGCAATATCTGTATGGTCATTCCTTCAGGCTCTGCTCCAAACTCTGTCTCTGTAACTCCTTCCATGGGTATTTTGTTCCCCATTCTAAGGAGGAACTAAGTATCCACACTTTGGTCTTCCTTCTTCTTGAGTTTCACGTGTTTTGCAAATTGTATCTTGGGTATTCTAAGTTTCTGGGCTAATATCCACTTATCAGTGAGTGCATATTATGTGAGTTCTTTTGTGATCTTGTGATCGGGTTACTTCACTCAGGATGATATCCTCCTGATCCATCCATTTGTCTAAGAATTTCATAAGTTCATTGTTTTTAATAGCTGAGTAGTAATCCATTGTGTAAATGTACCACATTTTCTGTATCCATTCCTCCATTGAGGAACATCTGGGTTCTTTCCAGTTTCTGGCTATTATAAATAAGGCTGCTATGAACATAGTGGAGCATGTGCCCTTATTTCAAGTTGGAACATCTTCTGGGTATATGCCCAGGAGAGGTATTGCTGGGTCCTCCGGTAGTACTATGTCCAATTTTCTGAAGAACCGCCAGACTGATTTCCAGAGTGGTTGTACCAGCTTGCAATCCCACCAGCAGTGGAGGAGTGTTCCTCTTTCACAACATCCTCACCAGCATCTGCTGTCCCCTGAATTTTTGATCTTAGCCATTCTGACTGGTGTGAGGTAGAATCTCAGGGTTGTTTTTATTTGCAAAAGATGAAATGTAAGTGCTAGTGATGATGTAGCCACTGCATCAACAATACTGATAATTTCTAAGATATTTAAAGTGGCATCAAACTGTGTGAGGAGCCAGTTACATCCACATTAACACTTAGAAAAGAAATAAAGCTCTGAAAGTCCAGCATAGCAGTGCATGTTATTTACAGTACTGATTTGGAATTCTCCTGGAGTCCTTTGAATATGGCATCTTCCTGTGCTGCATTTTTAATGAAAGCAGTCCTTGCTCATGGAATTCCACTGTATTAGTCAGGGTTCTCTAGAGTCACAGAACTTACGGATAGTCTC
>NC_034594.1:21967838-21977582 GCF_900095145.1 Mus pahari | reverse complement strand
CCAGTCTCCAGATTAGGTTCACTGGTGAGCCTTCCAATTCTGGATTGTAGTTCATTTCAAATATAGTCAAGTTGACAACCAGGAATAGCCACTACATCCACTCAGCTGACATCTAGCCTGTATCTCTCTTGCTATGCTTGTGTATACACAGGATGACAGGATACATTGCAGTAGTTCTCTGGGAATCTGGATAGATATGGAAGGAGTAGAGAGGTGTGGAGAGTGTATGCACATGGAGCACTGACTTAGTTCAGTTGAGAAAGCCTGTGGTGTAGCCTTGTTCTTGGAGGGGTGAAAAATATTTGAAGCAAAACCTGAAAGCCAGATGTTTTCAATACATTTGTTAAATGGTCAGAAACCTATTTTTCCCTGTCTCATTGAATCTTATGGCAGCCTTACCCTTGGGTTGTCTTATTTCATTGTTAAGGCTTAAACACTGATTCTGATTTGGTTTCTCAGACAATTTGGAGTCCTGAAGATTTATTCAGCACAAGATGTGGTCTGGGGGACTCCTCAGAAGTCATGCACTCCAGATTCAGAGCTTTCCTGACACCCACCAGCATTTCTGTTTCCCCTGGGCAGCCTCTGCAGCATACACCACAGTACCACACTGATAGAACAGCTGGATTGCAGTGTCTTCCTCATGAAGAGGTATGATGCCTGGCGATAGGTTTATCCACGTCTCTTTGCACTAGCACATTAGAGGAATCTCTGATGTCTTACATAGACTTGTTATCTCCCTTTGTAATGCGACCAACACTCCAAATCACTCCACACTGAATACACAGAAAGCACAAAGCAGAGAGGCAACTATGAGAGCAAAGTCTCCCAGCAGTCTGTATTGCTCTATACTGGTGAAGATGGTGGCTGTTTTCGTCCTGCTAGAACATCTGTCAATGCTTTCTGCTTTCTTACTGTGTCCAGTGAGCGTGGCTAATCTGCATTTGTCTCAGGGTGCAGAACCCTTCCATGATTTTTGCTCCCTTCAGAGCATGTGGCCCGCTGGAAGACGCTGTGAAGACATGGCTGGATGCAACTGTCACTCTCACTGATGTGGGGAGCCACAAAGATTCTTGTACCCCATGCCTGGAAGATTGAAATCTTAGCCAAGCCTCCGCAGGAGCATGAAATCCAGAATTGATTGCAGAGTTCAGCTTAATGCACTCTGAGCTGTTCCCTATGCTTCCTGCCTGTTTAAAGCTGTGACTAGCACCATTCAGTGCTGCTTACGGGTTTCTTCTGAAATAATAGTAGCCTTAATGTGTGCCTTAAAATATGACCAATGGCCAAAATTTGATGGAAACCGTTATGTGCAAAATAGAGATGCTAAGATTATACTCAGAAGTTACTGAAAATTCTCAATGTTCTTAATATTTAAAAACTTGTAGGAAAGAGCTTACCACTGTCACCCATCTTGGAAATTAAACATGTTTTTCTAGATAAAGATGAGTTCAAACTAACTCTGATGATCTTCAAGAAGTTGTGTAAAATTCTATACAAATGTATATGGATCTATTTATTGGCATGAAATTATATTTTGTACAAGTACAGACATGAGCATTTCTGTAAGCGAACATTAAATTTGCGATACAAATGATAATATAGAAAGCGCACATATAACTATATGTAAAAACATATATGTCTTTCTCTCATATATATTTTTCCCAGAAAGGGAATAAATATGTGTATATCTCTCATTACTATATATAGATAGATATAGATAGATATAGATAGATAGATATAGTAATTACTATATATATATATATATATATATATATATTAATTGTCCTGAGGTTAATTTAAGGACTGTTCATGCTTTCCAAGCCAATGCCCTGTAAATCTCTCTCAGCATGATAATGAATGCTACAGTTCAGAAAACATGATTTAACAGAAAGCTAAGGTATAAGCTCCTGGGATTCTCTGAAGCTCAGATACTTGAGGAAGAAAGGAAGCAAACATCTTTCCATTCATTTTCTCAATTAAGTTTTATTGAGACCCCTTTAAAAGCAGATCCTGAAGTAGAAAAGCACAAACTAAGAACAACAGCAGGCCACAATACTGAAATATGCCCCCTGGTCATTCTAGAACACAAACAGGGATTGCTGATCAATGGTGTCGTGTGATGCAAATGGTTAGCACTCATTCATGTAAGCACAGGGAAGGAGTTCTGGGTACTGACTTAGGAAAACCAGCATGCTGGGAACAACCACACATCACTTAGTGAAGGTGCCCTGGAGATGACCTTTGAACTTGACATATATGATGAATAAAATGTGGTGCAACGAGGAGCAGAAAATGAGCGTGTTCCAAGTTTAAAGTGAATTGACAGTGTTTTTGAAATTGAGTTGAACAGGGGAATAAAGAAGACAAACACAGGCTCAGCTCTACTGGAGGACTGAGGAATGTGGGCAAGTGGAGATTGTGGGTCCAAACTGAGAACGCTCAAGGAAACACTGACCACAGGGCCCTGAGGAATCTCTGGACTATAGCAGCTGTAGGGATGACAGAAGTCTTGGTTTACCGAACACCTACACTGGAAGTGGCCAGCAACCTAAGACTCTTCCAAGGATCTCCAGAAAATTCTACCAAACTTGAAGTAACAATAGTTTTGCCTAGTTGAATCAAGAGAAGAATGACAGAGGCACACAATATTGTTTCGAGAAGCTGTCGTGTTAGACTCCTCAGCATCGGATCCTCACACACCTAGGCTGAGCACAGTCAATTCTCAACACATGCTGAAGGTGTGGGATTCAGAATTGATTCAGAATTGAGTTGCATGCTTCTATTGTAGCTCACATCCACTGTCATTGCCAAACGTGGTCAGCTTTTGCTTCTCTCTCATGTTTTCCACTCCAGGGTTTGATAGAACGTTGTTATGTTTGGATTATTAGATTACCAGTCATCTCTCCATTCAATAAATTAATTGGCTAATAATACTGTTGTCAGGAAATGTTCAACTTAAAATGGTAGTATCTTGTTTTCCAAAGCATAATGATAGCCATGATGATGAACATCCTAGTGATGATGTTCTTGAACAAGAACCCCTGTGGGCAAAGCATCTAACGTAAGTGCCAATAATTTCTCTCTAATGTGTTTTTTTAAAAAGAGAGTTTAATTTAGTTACACTTACCTAACTAGCATCTACAATAAGAATCTGATACATTCTCTTTCTTATCAAAAATGAGGAGAGATGAAGTTGACCTTGTATCTGACATCACACACACACACACACACACACACACACACACACACACACTAATTTCATGTGTGTCTTTTCTATTTGTTTAGGTATGGTTATGTCCTTGATATCCTCATTAGCTTAAAACCTGTCAGCAGCATGTGTACTGGATGGTTTTGTGTGTCAACTTGATACAAGCTAGAGTTATCACAGAGGAAGGAGCCTCAGTTGAGGAAATGCCTCCATAAGATGCAGCTGTAAGGCATTTTCTCAATTAGTGATCAATGGGGAGGGCCTAGCCCATTGTAGGTGGTGCCATCCCTGGGCTGGTGGTTCTGGGTTCCATCAGAAAGCAGGCTGAGCAAGGCATGGGAAGCAAGCCAGTAAGCAGCACCCCTCCATGGCCTCTGCATCAACTCCTGTCTCCAGGTCCCTGCCCTGTGTGAGTTCCTGTCCTGACTTCCTTTGGTGATGAACAGCCATGTTGAAATGTCAGCTGAATAAACTCTTTCCTCCCCAGCTTGTTTCTTGGTTTACTAATACAAACCCTGACTAAGACAGCATGGTTTTAGTTCTCAAAGACTACCTTATGTTTTAGGTTGTTGTGATGGTTTGTCTATTCTTGAACCAGGGAGTGACACCATTTGGAAGTGTGACCTGGTTAGAGTAGGTGTGTCACTGTGGGTGTGGGCTTAATACTCTCACCTTAGGTGCCTGGAAGTCAGTCTTCCACTAGCAGCCTTTGGATGAAGACATAGAACTCTCAGCTCCTCCTGCACCATGTCTGCCTGGATGCTGCCATGCTCCCACCTTGATGATAATGGACTGAACCTCTGAACCTGTAAGCCATCCCCAATTAAATGTTGTTTTTCTAAGACTTGCCTTGGTCACGGTGTCTATTCACAGCAGTAAAACCCTAAGACAGAAGTTAAACTGAGAAATTTATTTTTAACAATATATTATTATAGAGCTGGAGAGATGGCTCAACAGTTCAAAGCACTGACTGTCCTTCCAGTGGACCTGGGTTCCATTCTCAACACACAGCAGCTCACAGCTGCTGTACATAATTTGAGTTTAGAGGATTCCAACATCGTCTTCTGGCCTCTGAAGACACTGCAGGTATATGGTACACAGACTGACATACAAGCAACACACACACACACACACACACACACACACACACACACAAATTCCCCTCTGAGCTGTATAATTCACAATCAAGTCCTTTCTCATAGGAATCTTAAGCCATTTTGCTTTTTACTGAACACAAACAACAAACTATCTTTTAAATAATATTTTTCTTTTCCGTTCACTGTGTGTGTGTGTGTGTGTGTGTGTGTGTGAGAGAGAGAGAGAGAGAGAGAGAGAGAGAGAGAGAGAGAGAGAGAGAGAGAGAGAGAGAGAGTGTGCACTGCAGTGCACAGGTAGTCAGCTGCCTATGGAGGCTAGTAAACAGTGTGAGATACTCTGCAGCAGGGGTTATACACAGCTGTGAGTTTTCTGATGGATCCACTTGGAACTAAACTAGAGCCCTCTGCCAGGTCAATATGTGTTCTTGACCACTGAGCAATTTCTAGCCATCAATATATTATTTTTGCTTCTTGGCTTATGCTATTTTGCTTATTTTGCTTTCACCTTATACTAAATAGTTTTTGTATAGAGACAAATCTCAGAAGTTCTAGCGGCCACTCCTTCAGAACAGATTAATGCCTTGTCAAGGAAGAGACCTGGTCGTCTGGAAGGAAATGGACTGAGACTCTTTGGACCTGCATCTCATGGGGAAAAAAAGGTGATGCCAAAGCATCTGTTAATTCTACAATCATTAACAAATGTCAGAACATACTAAGGAATGATGGTCCAAAGGCCGCCAGACATGCCTTCTGCCTCATACTCAGAGTTATAACAATTCATCCACGTGTGGTTAATGCCTGCCTGCAGGGTAGAGCTAAATCAGGAATTCAGCTAAGCACATTCTCTGATGTTGCAATATTTAATTATGTTCCCACTACACACTAGACATTTCTCGGGACATTCAATGGACTCTACATGCTTATGACAACCTTCTGTGGCATATCATGATTTTGCTCAATAATTTATTTTCAATTTTCATATTTTCAAGGTTGAACAATTATCCATTGATACAACTTGGTAAAACCAGAGCAAGGATTCAGTGAGTCCTGGAGATTTAATAGCATGTATGTATGTGTGTGTGTGCACGTGTGTGTGCATGTGTTATACATGTGTGGTATATACAAATGTGTGTCCTCTCTTTTCCCTTTTACATATGCATGAATGCCAACAGAAAGCATCTGGTGTCCTTCTCTGTCCCTCTCAACCTTATTCCCTTGAGACAATGTCTCTCACTGAATCCAGAGCAAGCAAAGCTGGTGAAAACAGGGCGAATGTGTCTCACGTTTCGACTTCTTTCCCTATCACACACACACATACCCATACACAAACATGCACACACACTCACACACACATTCATTCACATACCCACACATGCGCATACATATGCACATGCACATACATGTAAATATATATGTATAAACCCATGCAAGTAGATAATCACACATGTGTACACACATATGCATATAAACCTACCTGCACATGTATACACATATACACATACATTTGCATGCACATGCACATACATATGTATAAACACATGCAAGTAGATAATCACACACAAACACACATATGTGCATGCATTCATCATGTACTTGTACACACATGCACATACATATGCACACAAACATGCATACACATTCATACACACATGCCCACACACACATGCTGACACATACACTAACACCACTGTGGTGGCAGGAATGTCCATACTCAGTTCTGACTTGTGTTCTGGTAATTCAAACTCAGGTCCCCTTGCATGGACACCAAGTGCTCATCCCTGAGTCATCTCTACAGTTCAAGATCAGCCATTTTTAACAGGAGTTGCTCACAGGCTGCTCCTCCTAAACTCAATGTGATACATTGTAACTCAAAATGTATTAGGATTTTAATATGCACTTGTCACATTTAAATTACTAAATGTAGGACATTTAATCTTGCATAGTCAGTGTCTCTCTAACAGCATATATAAAATCCTATTTTCCATACTTGAAGCTATTAAAGAATATCACATGATAAAGATGAAGTTGATCTATACCATGCTAAAAACTGAAAGTCTGTGTTTACAGGCAAGTCCCAAAGAGGGTGAACTATGCTCCTTTTTAGGTTGTCATTCATCAAAATAGTTATACTTCTCCTTTGGTTCATATTTTCTGTAATGAGGTAATATCTGGACAGCTGATGAAAATGTAATCAATATTATATAGACCATATTGGTTAGCATTACTTGGGAGTCAAAGGATGTGGGGGGAATAAGAATATTTTAAAAATCTTTGCTATTGATATATATAATTTCTCAAAGATACTTTGTTAATAAAGAATTATTTATACTTATCTAATAGAGACACAGTTGTATCACTGTGATTTTTCTTTTATTGAAAAAATATTTCTTTCCTACACTATGTTCTGATTGTTGTCTCTCCTCCCACTAAGCTCCCAGTTCCTCCCACATCCCCTCCTATCCAGATACTCACCCTATCTGTCTCTCAATACAAACAGGAATCTGTGGAATGCAAATAAAATAAAATACACTATCTTCTACTTATTGCACTAGAAATTCTTAAACACACTGTAGAAGTAACTTTTGAAGCTAGGCTGTGATGCAGTTTTATAATCTCAAACTAATGAGGAGACTAAGGCAGACAGATGCCAGGCTCCAGTCCGGCAGCATTGAGTGAGCTCAAGGACAGTCTCAGTGACTCAAGCAACTCAGTGACTCTGTCCCCAACAAAAAGGAATAAGGTGAGTGAGGGCGTGGTTCAGTGGTAGGTTGCTTCCAGAGAGATGCAGGAGGTCAGGGACAGCTCTATGAATATTTCTAGTTTCTGAAGAGCGTAGCAGCCACACAGCAGAATGTGTCTCTTTTCAAACTCAGGATTTGTGAGGAGTGAAATTATTAATGAGTAGTGCATATGAGAGCTAAGGAATGGCTTTTGAATGGAGCTGTGAACCAGGTCTGGTATTCCCATGACTTAAGCTGTGATCTCTGAATGCAGAGATAACATTTTTTCCCTGTGTTTATTTGTGATGCACTCCAAAGCCTTATACATCTATGGGATATTTTATTCAAAAAAAGCAAGGCTTTCTCCAGTATTCAAGTATACCTTGCTTTAAAAAGAACATTTGTATTTTTCTTATTCTACAGAATCACCCAGTTTCTTAAACACAGAAGAAAGAACGGATTATATTAACCCCTTCGCATACTGAGAAAACATTTCTCTGTTGTGGGGATCTTGGTATCGCAGGGTGGTTAGCAGTGTATGCTTCACAGATTCAAATAGGATTCTGTCATCGTTTAAATGCCAAGTGTCCCTCTAGCTATCCCCACGAAGGCTTGGTCCTCAGCATAGTGCTGTCATTGGTGAAATGATCCTTATGATTACCAAGGGCTTGTCTGGCATAGGATCATGGGATGCCCCTTCCTATCTCAGTCCCCAGCTTTCTTGCCATGACAGAAAGGTGTGTGCTGTCATGTTCTCCTGCCGTGATGAGCTCTTTCTCCTAGCGGCAGCAGAGGATGGTGACAGAATCCTCTAAGTTAGTCAACGTGAGTGTGTTTCCCTCTTCCAGTTGACTATCTCAGACATCCTGAAAGCTGACACACCCTCTGGTTGGAGCTACTGGACATGGTCTAGGTGTCATCAAATAGAACCTGGCAGTGTGAACAACTCGCCTGCCACCTTGAGAATGTCTTCTCCAGGACATAACATGGTGACAAGGATGGAAGAGGGCCCTGGGGATATATCCTGCACTGTGAACAGAGTTCAGGGGGTTATTTCATTTGTTTTGTTTCACTGTAGCATGATAGACAGCTCTTAAATAAGCAGTTGCATATCTGGAATGGTGTTAGGGAAATTTGATAAAGGACTTAAAGGGTATACTTATATAATGCTTCATAATATCCCATATAGAAATAGAAATTTTGGTTGAGAAGACTTGATCCAACCAACAGAGGAATATTCTTATTAATCACACATCTATTAGGGGAGACACTGGATTTGAAATGAGTAATTTGTGTTGGGTGTAGCCTCGAAATCAAGGCTCTCTAATTCTATGCCCATGATCTCTTCAATACTATGTTGACTTTATGTAGAATACTAACCAGTATTTAGTTATTTAGCTCACATTTTGATTGTCTTTGCTCCAATACTGCGTTCGAGTGCTTTGTAAACATCCAAAATGTAATGAATTATGATATAGATATATCATTGTTACTACCACGGCTATCAGTGACCTGCCTATGAGTTAGTTACCTGAGCTATGTGCACGCGCGCGTGTGTACACACACACACATACACACACACACACACACACACACACAGAGAGAGAGAGAGAGAGAGAGAGAGAGAGAGAGAGAGAGAGAGAGAGAGAGAATAGAATGATCCAAGTGACAAATGTTAGCTGTCCAAAGGCTGGGAAAGTCTAGGCATGTGAGTGTGTATTTTTAATGTACAAAGAAGGAGACGCTCTGAGGAAAAGCAAATTTTCTACTTCATGATCTGTGCCACGTTTATTTCCTTCTAAAAAATGTTGGTTCTCACTGAATTAGTTTTAATATATTTGCAATCTATGCAGGCTCAGTGTGTTTCAGGAGAAAAATGCAAATCCCATCTGAAATCACATTTGGTTATAATTTGAAAGTGTTTTCTTTTTGACACAACTAGTAAACAAATAAACAAATCCGTTTGATCTTCTGGGCAGATACTGTTGAGAGGGGAGGTGTCTTTATGAACAAAAATTTATTTTCAGTGTGGAAGTTCCTCTCGGGGAAGGTTTGTGTGGAGAATTTCTGTGTCCTGTGCATGGCTCAGAGCTTCTTTCATGTAGCACGTTTCCCTGGCTGCAAGCTGAAAGAGGAAGAGTGAATCTCAGTGGATCAATTAACAGAGGGACCTGTCCTTCAACAGCAGAAGATCTATTTCAGGATTTGCATATCACTGAAAAAATTACAAAGCTGAGATAAATACAAGCCCGATAATAACTCACTGCAGACTTGGCTCCAGTCCTAGATTTCCTTGGCTGTTTGTCCTAATAAAGTGTCTCCATGGCACTTAGGGCGGGAAGGTTATTAGTAGCTGTCAATCAAAGGAGGGAGTAGGCTCTGGCAGGAGGAGTAGGAGGGGAGAGAGGTGACATTCATCCTCTCTTCTCACTGATATTGGGCTTAAAAGTCATTCAGAGCAAGTGGTTAAAAAGGGACAGGTCCCTCTTCATCCCCACGGAAAAAAAGAAAAGCTGCCTTGGTTACCAACAATTTAATAATAAAACGAAATACATCAATCATCTTTTCTTCTACCTTATTGATGCCTGGACGTCTATTAATTCTGAGGAAATGAAGGACGTCTGAAAGAGATCTTCTTGGGGGACTCTGGACTTAATGTTATTGTTCTCTCTCTCTCTCTCTCTCTCTCTCTCTCTCTCTCTCTCTCTCTCTCTCT
>NC_034594.1:21963949-21967595 GCF_900095145.1 Mus pahari | reverse complement strand
TGTGTGTGTGTGTGTTCCTGCAGGTTTTTCTTAGAGGATATCAAGTAAATACCTTCAGGGGGTGGGAATCAAAAATAAAACTAAAACACATTTTTAAAAAAAAATCTCATTTAAAGCAGATAGAGATACACTGATTTTTTTTTTTTACTTCACCCAGTTTATACTCATATGTTACCTCTATAGTCATTAATTGATACTTTAAAGGTCTTTAAATTATTGTACCACTTTCTTAATTAAAGTACATCCACTGCGTGAGCACACCGCTCTCTATATGGATATTTCCATAAGTAACAGAGTCCACAGAGTGCTAATTGATATCCCGGTCTCCAGACAATACTTTACTAAATGAAATGACAATTATAACCAATTAAAATTCACTTTACATACCGCTGCACCTATTGGGTATGTATTATGCATGAAGACTGAGAGTACATTGCCTTCCTGCTTGGCTCTCTGTGTGCCTCAGAAATTGATGGACAGCTCCAAGATCTTCTTTTTAGCGCATCCACCCTCCTCGAACCGAGGGTCACCTGGGGGCTCATCGGAGATCCTATATTTTGGCGTAACTTCGATTAAAAAACTAATAAGAGCTGATATTTGTTGAAGAGAAAGGCTTTTCCTCGTATGTGCCTAACACACATCAAAAGAGCTTCTTTACAGAAGTATTCTTATGACGGGTGCTTTAATAGCTACAGTTCTGTCTAATTACTTAGCCTGTCCCCCAGCTCGGAGCTTGGAGCTAGCCAAAAACAAAAACAAAATATAAAAACAAAACAAAACAAAACAAAAAACCCAACCAACCCTGCTAGATTTCACTCTAACCTGTTGCTTTCTGCTTGATTAACAGAGAATTTTCACACTTGTGTATTTTGCCAAGGCCCAGTTAACCTTGAATCCGAATCAAAAAAGGAAAAAAAAAAATACCATAACGATTGACATACGCCTCACATTTTTCTGCTTATTAAACAACAATCATCACCATCTCTTGTCATTTCGCATTTGGAAATTTTCAAGTTCTGAATAATCTGTAAAGAAAATTAAAAAACAGAAATTACAAAAGAAAGGAAAGGACATACAGGAATATATAGACAAGAATTCTTTGACAGAAATAAGCCTATCATAAACATTTTATGGGCTGCTAATTTGGAGAAGTTCGCATAATATCGTGGCCAGTTTTAGGGGATGACATTTTCTGTGCTTCCGTCTGATCTGGTTGGTACTGGTACGCTGAGAAATGTAAAGCCCCCTCTCATAGTCCGTCCCAGAACTTACTTCCTACCTATTCACGTGGATTTTTGCATCAGATAGATTAATTTCTGAGCAACAAGTGGTGCTTTCAATTTTTAAGTCCTTCTAACGTAGGTTTTCTGGGCTTGTATGAAACAGAGTCATAAACTGTCCTCGTATCGATTATGTTGCCAAAGCTCGGAAAGCCCGGCACGTGGCTGTTTTCATTCGGAAACATTTCATTTGATGTGAAGAGTCTAGCAGCCTCTCCTACACTGCGTTTCGGTGTATTTGTTTTCTTAATGAAGAGTCCTGTGATTCATCCAAGAAATAAACACCTTGAATCTGACATTAGTTTGTAAGATAGTTACTTTAGAAATGTATATATATTTAATAAAATATCTACTTTTATCTAATCTTTCTTTCCTCAGTCTTGAATTAAACTTTTAGTAGGACCCAAGATTAAAACAATAATCATTGTAATTTATGAAAATTTTAATATAGGACGTTAGTTTGATAACAATTAATTACACTGGTTACCTCAAATATGATATATATATATATATATATATATATATGTAACTTGAATTATGACTCTGATCAAGGTTACCCTTAATTTATGAGAAAATGATGATAAATAATTATAAAAATACTTGTAATGGGACATATCACATTTCAAATTAGATTTTTTTCTTTTGCATTTTATTTTTTTAGCAGATTTTTCTTTCTTCCTCTGTCATATAACTTACCTCTATTCTTCCTTCCTCTGGAACAATGTATTCTACACCTGGAACCATGGGCTACCATACACTGTGTATTCTAAACGGGCTTAACAAGAAGTAAATATTTGAAATTATTTTTGTTTCAGTCACCTTAACTAAATTTCCCTTTAAAGTAATCTCAATGCTATTAATAAATTCTGCATTCTTGTGGGTATGCTCCACTTACAGAAAAAAATAAATACTTTCCTTAAAATCATAAGTTTGTGACATTTTTATTAAACTTTAAATATTAGCATTCTTGGTGTACTGAGTATCATAAACATTTTCCAGGTGCCAACATAATCCTACAATATTTTTTCTAATTATGAAGATTAAATTGCATTAAATTTATCAGTTTTTTTTTCATTTGATTTAGCTTTTTTTCTTCTTCTTCAGAAAAGTTGTTTTGCACAGTAAATGAAGTGCCAATGCAGACACATTAAGCTGGCCAATAGAACTGAGCAAACTGCTAAGGTCATTAATATAATTTGTTTTGGCACTGTTACATCTCTTAGTGCCACTCCGAGTAGTTTGCCGGGCACGTCGGTTTGTTTTCAGCTATTGTGGAATGGGATATCTTGGCTCTCATCCAAAGCACCCTCTCGATTTGCATATCTTTGTTATCATTTCAGGTTCTCAGAACATACTGTGGACTATCACACCATCTGCACCAAGATCCTCACATCCAAACACAAATTAAAAATGAAACTGTAAAATTTGCAAGGAAACAATACAGACCTTTTATCTCATCCCCCCTCTGTTCATTTTCAAAAGAGAAACTTGCTTGTAGCCAAGCATAGCAAAAAAGGCTTTTATTAATTGGACTGGCATCAAGCATGCATACATAAAATTGTTTATTTTTTTCCTATAAAGGGGTTGCCTGACATAAAAGGGTCTTTGAAGATGACATTCAGATTTTGACATTTGCATGATATTGTATAAATATCAGAGGTAGGAGACTCTTTCTGACAAACCAGATGGGTCAAAAAAAAAAAAAAAAAGGAAAAAGGAAAAAAGACAGAAAGGAACACACTCCCATACCACAGAGAGATATTATTCCTTTGCCTTAACAATGCTAACTTTTCCTCTAAGGTAGGAGTTATTATGCAGAAAAAACAAACATATTTATCTCAAACTAGAGCTACCCAAGAAAGGAAGGAAGGAAGGAAGGAAGGAGGGAAGGAAGCAAGGAAGGAAGAAGGGAGGGAGACAGGGAATGAAAGAAGGGAGGGGGAGGGGATACTGACCTTGGGAAATTTTGAGTTATATTCTGCAATTCAATGAAAAGCACATAATGTAAGTGAATCTTGACCTTCATGCTATAGTAATGAGGTTGCATTGTTCAGCTCATTACTGCTGGATGGTCTTCGCTTGATTGTAAGCTGTGCTTTGGAGGGTTTTACAGGGTGAAGGGAGTTCTGAGCCTTTGTAACTCGCCAACATCTGGATGAGCAGGAAAGGATGCTTTACCTCCCTTGGTGATTTCTGAATGCAGATACAGCCTGCTTATGATTTTTCACAGTAATAATAGTGTCCCAGCTAACCCTAGCAGGAGAGTCTGCACATTTTTAAAAAGAGGAGAAGAGGAAGGAGAAGGAGGAAGGAAGGAAGGAAGGAAGGAAGGAAGGAAGGAAGGAAGGAAGGAAGGAAGGAAGGAA
>NC_034594.1:21932924-21963808 GCF_900095145.1 Mus pahari | reverse complement strand
AGGAGGAGGAGGAGGAGGAGGAGGAGGAGGAGGAGGAGAGTTCAAGAAGGGAAAAAAAGAAAATCCAAATGGAAGCAAGAAGTAAAGGCAAGGAGCAGAGTGCAGGGGTAGGGGATTTGCTGATGGGGAATGTCCTCATGGCTTTCAAACACAAATGAAGGAAGTATCCTCCACCTGGGGCTATAGCAGAGCAGCATCAATTTGATTAGTCTCCATGACTTTTAGTTGTCAACCAAGAGTTACAGAGTCAGCAAGTCATACACAGATGCCATTGAATATATTTGACCTCCAGCATGGACCCTTGTATCCTCCGGGTCCCTGTAACTGCATGACGGTTGCCTGATGTTTCCACTGTTGAACCCATCTCGGTATTGTTACAGACCTTCTGGAGAGATGTCTGCATTCTGTTTTCAAGGGTTGGCTACAATAATGATAATATTATTCTGTTCTACAGCAGAGCCTTTCACACACTGAAAAATGAACACAGCTCTTCTGCAGGCATGGCACGACATCTCAGCTTGTAGGTAAGCAGTGGTTGCTGCAAAGGACAATCTCAGGCAATGTTTGGGGTGCTCACTCACTAATGTTCCCCAGACTCCAGTTGTCTGGTGGTCGTTTCTCTCAGTGGATTTAAATCTTCTCTGCCTGTGCACTGTGTTCTGGGTTTAAGAGCTCCCACCTTCACTGTCATGGTGGGACAGCCTACAGAAAGGGCTGTGTTCATTTACCTGTTCTCCATGTGCTTTCTGAGCTGTTTGCAACTCCTCTGCTGCTAGCTCATTCTGCATTTCATATTCACTGCATCTGATACATGCTCCTCTTTGCAATTGTTGGATTTTAAATGCAATTAAGAAAAAAATGGGTTTAGTGAATGAAACTGTGGGGGGAAGTGGAGTACCATGACATCATCGGTTTTACACATGGTAAGTCCCGGCCCTGACCACCTGGTGAAGCATCCTTGCTACAGAGTTGATGTGTGCCCACAAAAACACCCAGAACCCCTTCCCTCCGGAATCAGAGAGTCACCCATAGAGTGAAGTCCTATTGTGTGCTAACAACTTGTCTTTCAATACTTTCCTTTGGGACCTGTCGGCCATTTGTGTTGGCAACTAGCATAAGGGTTCGGAAGAACAACTAGGAGATAAAAAGAAGCCAAGGAATTCCTCCAACCTCGGAACTCCTAGGAAATCCACATTCTGCCCCCCATCTCCCACCTCTTCCTTAAGTATAGTTGCAATCTGTAGGAGCTAAACCATCTCACCCTCTCTACCTCATGTCTACATCCCATACACATTTATTTCTCTTACAGATCATGGCAGCATCACTCGTACTAGGTGGGTACTGGTTGCCAACATTGGAGTTGTTTGTCTATTTAAATCAGGCCCCGTTCTGTACCTGTGGGCGATGTAACCTTATCCTCATGGCTTCTTTTCCTGTTTGTCCTCTGCTTGTGGCCCTCAGGGCTGTTTAGACTAGCGCTATTGTACAGGTTTTTGTGGAAAACTTCTTTCTGGAAGCAACTGATAACTTTCTGTATATGTGTAATGGGGTGATTCACGTTCCAACCCACTGAGGAGAAGGAAACCATATTTAAGGAATTCCTGCCATTCTGTGTCAGGATTATTCTCTTCCCTCCCTCTTTCTTTTCATATAAGACATCTTTTTTCTCTAATAATGACTGCTATAGAAAATAGAAATTAAGTATCATCTGAGTCTCATGTTGCCATAAATTTTGTCAACTACATTGTAAATGCTCCCAAGCTTTCCAAATTGTGTTCTAGTTAGGGTCTAAGATCTCTGCCTTGGGAGATGCCTCAGAGACAGTGCCTCCAGAAAAGGCTACGGCCCAGAGCGTTGGCAATCATTCTCTGTGGGGAAACTGCAGTCAAACACGTAGTTTTACTTGCTTTTAAAGCATCAACTTTAAAAGTAAGAGTCCTCTTTAATTTGGAGGACAGATTTATGGTTTTAGCATGAAGCTTAATATTAGGCATCTCTGCCTTTCCTTTTTTTTTTTCCAGGCCTATCCCCCAGGATAACAAACAATTTAGCATATTAGTAAATAAATATAAACTCACTAGTAAACAATTTTAGGATCAAGGGAGTCCACAGAACCCCTAGAGCTCAGAAATGAGGACTCAAAGGTATCCAGAGAAGTGAGTCACTTAGAAATAGAATGAACTTCAACTTGAAATCATGGGAAATGAGAAAAGGTAAAGCAAGGATGATCAGCAGGAAGCTAAAGATGAAGGGATTTCTGAAACGCTGTTGACATGCTAGGAAGCAAGAGCTGGTTATTTGAAAGATCAGTGAATTAGTTCAATGGAAAACACAGGGAAGGGCTGAATCAAAAAAAAATTGTATGAAATCTGTCAAGGACTAAGTCATATTTTTAAGAAAATGAAATTTCCAAAAATTATAAGGGTTGCTATTTCATATAAATTTGTCTTTAACATACATCCAGTTTATTCAAAAACATAAGTCCAAAAGAAAGCTTTTCAAGAAAACATATTATGAGACAAAAGGATAATGTGACCAATATGTTCCTGAGTAATGAAAATATGAAGAACAGCAAAGATGTAAGCCCAGACTCTTTTATGTAAGAATTTTACCAAACCTGTGAAGACAGGAAGTTATGACACCACTCCCCAAAAGCATGTAAGGAAATAAAGGAGAGATAAAGAAAAAGTATGATTTAAGTGATGAAGGGATTATATGACAGACCAAAAGTGGTGTACAATCTGATAAAGAGTGCACTCCAAGACCCCTGAAGGACAAGCTCACCTAGGAACGGTCACACCCCTTTTGCATTCCCTTTGCTAAATGCAAAATCAAATGTTAAGGAGACACAGCAAATGAAGGGATGACTGATACCTCTAATCTATTACAAAAGCTTTAAATACTAATAAAGAAGTAAAGACATGCATGGACGGAATGGTTGTTGAAAGCAAAATTAATACACACTGCACTTGAACCCTGGATGCATGCTCGATTTGGCCCCCAATGACAAAATATGCCTACAATGACACAGGCAAGCAGGAAGATCTACTTGGCTAATGAGGCTACAGGGAACTCTTGTGTTTGTTATATTACCAGAGAAAAATACAAAACTTATTGATTGGGCAAACCTGACACCTAACAAGGTTACGCAGACATGTGTTGGATTGACCAGTTCTGCTTTTGGAATCAATTCCCAGAGATCACCTTCAGAAATTAAATGGCATGAACAAGAGACACAATGGAACACATTCGTTAAATTCAACATTTTGTTAATGAAAATATGGAATCAAATACCCATCAATAGTGAATAGTAGAGAGAATTATATTGTAATTTTAACACACAGAAGAGTAATCTTCATGCACATATATGGAGCTATTCGTGGGGTATATTTAAATGTAAAAACCAAGAGATTTTAAAGTATGTATACTATGCCATCTGTCACTTTTTGTGTATAAGGAGGAAAGAATATATTCACATATACATATATGAATAAGTTTGGCATGAAACATTATTACATATTTATGAAATAAGTAATTTACACACCTTAGCTCCGCCAGACATGAGCAAGTCAGACATCACATGGGTGAAGTGGCTTAGTATTAGTACTAAGGATAACTCTTCTCCTTGACCATAAATATTAAAACTTAACTCTAATATGGCCTCAGTTCTACCTTATGGTCCACCTGTGTCTCTGGGTAACATGAAACATTAAAGGATCAGCATGTCAAGGGAGATCCTGTTCTACTGAAAGGTATTTATTATAACTGAAGTTAACCAAAAACCTCAGTGAAAACACCAAAAATGAACCAGCAGCAGGTACAGAGAACAGCCCTTCAGTGCTGTCCCTTGTGCCAACAGTCTGCTTGGCTATGAGATCTGAAGATTCCCCTGGGCGTGGCCAAAGGGAGAGCATAGCAGACATTTTTCCTAGCATACTCTATGGAAGTCAGGGTGAGAGTAAAGAAAGAGAAATGGTAGAAAGTTGAAAGAAATAAAAGGCCACGCACACCATCATGGGGATTCAGTCATTCACATTCTCTAAATGTCATTATACATGTAGATTCACATAGAAATAGAAGAAAACCGGAAAGAGCTTACATGGCGATTACTGCCAGGCAATGAGCACTCGCACTCTTCTGGTGCACTGTGCCTGGGCTGAACTGAATGCCACTAACTGGAGCCTACCCTTCCTCATATGCAAAGGGATTCTTGAGGAAGTGATATTTCTCCCTAACCCCATCTCAGATGTAGCAGTTAACTCTCCTAAGGTCTATTCTCCAAAGCAAGATGCGCAACCAAGCCCAGCCAGGATTGACAGATCAGGGAAGGGCACAGAGAGCTGCTGTGGGTGTTCGCTTCCTGGTGAGGAAGAGAAGAGGTGAGCAGTAATGAGTCACAGCAATCAAAGTCGGACTTGGCTGTGTCATCCAGTTGAGTTAAGGGAAGAATGTAGACAGTTGGATGAAGGATTCTGGACCGCAAAGAAGTGCTGGTAATGTGATACAAATTTTAATATTAATTTACCCTTGCTTTCACTGAGCTACCATGCTATTTTAGTATTAAACATCGAGAAAGCATATTGACAAGATTAATCGTGGATATTTTCCAAGTCCTGAGTAGAAATGTGTAAAGAGGTTTATATAAAATAACAGAATTCAGATAAAATAGAAATAGATTTGTGGGTAATTTTTCAAAGCTAATTGATTCCACTGGATGATTTTGATACTACTTTATATTTCTTTTTGCTGAACCAGCAAAGTGGCAAACAGCAAAATAGTCAAGAATCTCAGGCTCAGAAGGACCAGAGGTCTGCCCACCTGGTCCTTATTCTTGCTGCAAAAATTCCTTTGACAATATCTGTGTAGATGGCCTTTAAGACTCAGCATGTCAGCATTTGACTGAAAGATCTACTGTCTTCAAAGTGTCAGTTGAGCACAGAAATTGCTGCCAGCACTAAGACACCCTTCCTGGTCTCTTGGGGATAGTGATGCATGTGGGACTTTTTTATTGTTGTCTACTGTGAGAACAACTGTTTTTTGAAAGGCATATGACTCTCACCAACATTCTATAAATTCTTAAATGCAGTTCATAGTCTCAGACCCAATGCCGTGACATGACTTATTTGGGGGGTCAATGTTTATTCTTGGGCTAACTACACACAGAAATCATGTGGGGGAGGCATGGCATTATGGAATCTCATGTATCACTGGATTGTTCTAGATTTAGAATTCTTGAAAGATGTCAAGACACTTTACATTACATTCCAAGTTTAAAGAGATTTGAATCATTTAAGGTACATGAGAGTTCTCTGAACGACCACCTCATCCCAGATTTGAAGGTATCATCCTAAAGAGAATGTCCTGGGAATTTAATCCCCAAAGTCCTGTCTTCAGGAGACTCAGTTTTGATGGCACCTGTGGCCTCTGAGGAGACAGAGACCAAGGCTCCCTACGTGAGGCCCTCTGCCATGTTACGTTACAGTAAGAGGTCCCCATTAGATACTTGTAATTGCTTGCCTCTAGAAGCTTCAGCTATTCAACCCTCTGAGAATTCTACATCTTCATCTGAAGGCTGCTAGTCTTCCAGGCAGCTAGGAGGAGGATCTTAAAGCCCATGCCTACAGTGGAACACCTACTCCAACGAGGCCATACCTCTAAATAGTGTCACTCCCCAGGCTAGGCAAACTCAAACCACCACATTCCATCTCTGTCCCTCATAGGCTTATTCAACCATATGAGTCTATGGGGGCCATATCTAAACATAAAATAATGCAAAAATATATTTAGTCCAACTTCAAAAGCCCCCATACTTAATAGCAGTATCAACAATGTTAAAAGTCCAAAGTTCAAACAAAGTCTCTTCTAAGCTTCATTCAATTGCTTAACTGTAATCCTCAAAGCAAAATAGGAAACCAGCTGGGCAAACTCCAAGCTCTGCATCTCCATGTCTGATGTCAAAGCAGTCTTCAGATCTCCAATTCCCTTTACTTAATCTTTGTTGACTGCAACAAATTTCATTCTCCTGGGCTAGTTCTACTCCCTGTTAGCAGCTTTCCTTGGCAGATATCCCACAGCTCTGATGTCTCTAACATCTTGGGATCTCCAAGTCACTTCTTGTTGAATGTCTTAGATCATCCACACATGATTTTCTGGGCTTCTCCAAAGGGCTTGGGTGTCACTTCAGCTCTGCCCACTGTAGCACTCTGGGCTCTGGTAGACTCCATTGCATTGTGGCCGTTGTTCCTGGTGGTCATCCATGGTACTGGTATCTCTAATGTGCTGGGTTTTCTCACTGCAGTTAAGGTTCACCAATAACCTCTCATAGGTTCTCTGCATGGTGCCATGCCGCAACTTCTTTGCATGACCCCTTCAGTCCTCAGCCATCAACTGCAACTGAGGCTGCACCTTCACCAATAGCCTTACCTGGCCTCTCACAGTGCCAAGCCTCAGCTGCTCTTAATGATCCCTTCATACCTTCAAAACCAGTAGCACCTGGGTGACTCATACACATTAACAAGTCTAACTGCAGCACTCGGTTCAACCTTGGCTATCCTTGGAACACAGCTTCTTTGTGCTCAGAAAACACTTCCTAGAAGATTTCAGCTCAGTGATGCTGGTCTCTTAATCACCACTTATTTCTTAGCTTCATCTAAGCAGCATCAATGGTCCCAGTGGTTTCTTCCTCTTGACTATAAAGCCAGAGACACAGGGACGAAGCTGCCAACGTTCTGCTGGCCCCTTGTTCCATTCCATCATCACAAGCTTTCTGTTGTACAACAAACACCTTCACACTGCCTAGCCTGCTTTGTCCTGTCCAACCTTAATGTGTCAGAATTAATCCTGAGCCTGTTAGTTTTGTAGATCCTAACTTTCCCAATCTGTGATTCAGGAGGCTGGAGGTTAAGTAGGTGAGTTTGCACTTTGAGTATTTCCCATGTCAGTTGCTCATCTAGAGGTGGCACTCTGGGGACACAGGTTAATTAATTTTGGACCATCATAAATTCACGTCAGCTGATTATTCTCCTTTGTGATATCTGCTTTCTCTACAGTAGCATTTCAGAAAATTCTACTACAAGAAGAGGTAGTAGATGTGTTGGATCCATATGTCTGGTCTGCTTGGCCAGTCAACTGTACTCCTCCATTATAAACTTTACTCCTTCATTATAAAAAATAATATCCTTTTGCATGGTGGCTGAAGTGCAAAACGCATCAACTGCTCTGCTTCAGTTAATGTCACATGAAGATGCTGGTGATAACTACTGGTTAGATATAGTTGGCCTCCCAAGGCTGCTGTATAAGACACTCAATTCTGGTCTGGCTATGTTGAAGGTGGGGCTCAACAGAATGTAATTTGAACATTTGGGCCTTGCCTTCAGGAAACATTTATGGAGTTCACACAGGTTCTTTTGGTCTTCTCAAAACTCAGTTGCTACAAAACATAAAACATCCCTTTCCCTGGCCTGTGGACTTTCTAGCTTGCTAAGCTGTTTTCCCTTTTGTATATGTTTCTACCATAATGACTTTGTTCATGTGATGAAAATCGGAGAGATCATTCCAAAGGCAACAATACTGTATTAAGAAAGTCAATCTCAAAATTGTGAGCTAGGTAAAACCCTTTTCATTAGAAAGATTCCAACTTCCTGAATGTTGTTACAACAATAATACATTACCTGGCATATTGAATTCACTTCATTTGACCAGTGACTCATTCAGTCACACAAAGGTGTAGCCCTTGGACAAATAACAACAGTCTGGGGACTTGACAGAGCAGTTTAAGAATTCAGCCTGCATCCAGGACTGACTAGATTCACAAACCCAGGAGTAGAAGTTAGCAGTCTGTGTTAAAATAAACTAAACTAAAATAAAAGTGCAGATGTTATTATTATGTAACAAAGTTGATAATCTAGCTTAAAAAAAAATAATATGTCTAACACTCAGTGAACCCTGTGTTATCCTTTAGCTTACTTCACAGGCTATATCACATTAATGTAAGAATTAAAGAAACACAATAATAGAAATATTCTATTAATTTTTACGAATTCAATTTTCAATGCTTATAGGCCCTAGTTTCCTAAAATTAGCTTTTTAATCTATGTATAACAGATATATCTTTGAGACCATAGTACCCTTATTAAGAAATTTCTGAACAGTCTCCATGGTGAAAGCCTTATATAAACATCCTGGATTTGCTTCATAATTGTGAAATCCACGGGGTCACATTGGCAAAAGAGTACTCCGCAACATGCATGGCCGTGAACATCTGGTGTGCAATTCCACACAAACACGTTTGACTTTGATGAAACTGAAACTATGATATTTAAACAAAATGGTGTTAGGCTTGAATCCCAAAAGGCAAAGAAAGGAACTTGGATTTCTGTTTTTCCTTTTTGGAAAACCAGGTGCACATGAAAGTTAATGCCAGGACACACACTTGTGTAATTTGGCTCAGGAGCACCATTTTCCTGTCTAATGGCATCAAACTGGCTACATCAAAACAACCAGAGGTCTCAAGCAGAGAAGAGTAAACCCCAAACTTCCAAATGAAGAAAAGGGGAAGGAAGTGGCCTGGGTGGCGAGTCACGTGACCCGTGTCTGTAGACCCTTCAAGTTGATGTCAGTGGAAACTCTGAGCAGCCGCATTGTCTCCTCCTTCAGATTGAATTACTGAGTCACTCAATTCGGGAACCTCATCCAGAGAGATCGTTATCTCAGATGCTGAAGGGAACCTGATACCAACAATTCCTTTGCATTTTTTCTTATAAAATAGCTTTTTATTTAACTAATTACTATAGATGTACATATCCTTTTGGTATCCTTCAGTATCTATTATTATTCAAGGGTGAAATGATGTGAGGAGGTTCTTTAATGTGCAATTTTTTTCCCCCGAAAAGAATATATCCTTGATTATAAAATGTTCAAATGTGAATGAAATACACATCTGAGACTGTCTTTTCAAGATTTACGCTTTCAGTGATTTTTTTTTTTTAAACTCAGAGTAGGAGCTGGAGAAGAGTGTTGGAGATTAAGAGCATGGAGTGCTTTTGCAGGGAACCAAACTTCATTTCCCAACACCTTTATCTTGTGAATCAGAGCTACCTGTAACTCCAACTTCAGTGTCTCTGAATTCTGCCGGAATCTGCACCCTCATACACAAACAATATCCACACAATCAAATATAAAACAAGTCATAAAAGAACAAGCTAGTACATTTGGCGAAGGAGAAGGAAGGCCAGTAAATCAATGAATAAATCATCAGAATAATACCTCGTTTGCCTTGGCACCTGGGATAAGACCCAGAGCCTTCCTTGTGCAAGGCTGAGAACCTTCATCTTTAGCCCTTGCGTTTTGAGATTTCGCTGTTGATCAGTCTACCTTGGAGCCCCTGGATCTTTGTGGGCTAATGTTTGAGAAGCATGCTACCTTGTGTACCTGGAATTATACTTTTAATTAATATTCTAGCCCATTGTTTTTGAACTCTGGAAGATCCCACGGGGTGATCACGTTTACATCGAATTCTGCAGGGTCATGATACAGTCCTCTCTGAACTCACTTCCAGGATCTTCACTTCAGTGGGATCTGCTGCTCACCATTATATAGTGTATGCCAATTACCACAGATAATACCTCAAGCTTAAAATGCCCTAACTGGAACCCATTGCCTTCCTTCGTACCTTCCTGGTCACAAATCTGATTTACAGTCTAGTTGGGTTTTTTGGTATGAATTTTAAGTAGCCATCTAAAGAATATTCCTGACACATCCCTCTGATTGACTTTACATTTGTGCCATACAGATGGTCACATTTTAAAAATAAATTCTACCTTAAAGTCACCTCTTAAGTCTGTCTCTAATATTCATTCTCTAGGGTTTTTCAGGAAATTGCTGGGTTCTCATTTTTCTGTCACCCACTTCTTTTCCCATTCTGACTCCTCTACACTTGAGCAGTCTCTTTCTTAAAATAAAAATGTTTCTCTACTGCCTTTCCTTTTAGTTCTTCCATTAGTTTTTCTATGGCTTACAGAATAATATTTAATAGTATATGTAGTCCTTCTATGTAGTCCTTCAAAACATGACGAGTCTGTCCCAATGGTGAGAGTACCACTGCTCTCTCTTTTTATTTTCTTTTGTTTGTTTGTTTGTTTGTTTGTTTTGCTACTGAATATAAAATATCACAAATTGCCACGTCCCTTAGTGGCAAAAGGTGCATTATCACTTTGAGTTCAATTTTTAACATGTTTTTGATGCCTATTCTTTTTTCTTTGTTTTTCTTTAACCCTAAGATACAATGTGAACTCCTTTAAGAAGCAGTTCATACTAATCCAGGACAGGATACAGTTTGTTATAGTTCTGGGTATTAGAGTCAGGGTCTCTTGCACATGGGGAAAGCGCCTTATCGCGGAGCTGTATCTCCATTCCCCATCTCGCTGTCCACACTAGGCTGTTATGTCAGTTAATTCTACTGTTCCTCTAGCATTGGTTTCCCTTTCCATTCAGGTTGCAAGGAAAAAATGTCCTGGACCTTCTGATTTATACAATATTGTAGATAGCTCTGGTTCAGTAAGCATTGCTATATCCCATAAGCATTAGGTTTTGGAGACATCACATATTATTAATATTTATTATTGATACTTATTAATGCTTACAAGATTGGTTTAATGATTTAATACAGTTCTCACAAATTCCTAGGGGATGGTGTTCTTTGGGGACTTTCAGGAAGAAAGGGAGCCCTGTTTGTCATCATTGACAAATACCACACAGGAGTTGTTGATTCAGCAGTCTACTGTCTTCCCAGGATGACAACATCCTGTTGCTGCTGGTCTTAAGGACCAATGTACAGACTTTCCATGAGTTAGAAAGCTACAAAACTCTTGTCTACAGCTCTCTGTCTCCCACCAAGAACGTTGTTGCCTTATTGTTGTCAACAAACTAAAAGGTTATTGAATAAATGAATGAAGATTTTTACCTATACCCACAAAGAAATACGGCTTGAAGAGTGTGGCTGGCAGAATAGAGGTGAGGAGGAAATGTCTGAGCAGTGCTGCAGAAGAATAACATTATGGACATGGCCTATTTACTAGCGCATTGCTATTATCTAAAGTAGTTTTGTATACTCTCTAATCTTTTATACCTTCAGATTCTCAATGAGATATGAAAATTGGATGTTATTAAAATAATTTTACAAATCAAATACTTGAGGCATAGAGAGGTGGAGAAATACTCAAGTTCAAATAACTGAAAGATTGGAGTCTAGCTTTCCATTTGTCTCCCTCTAAATCACTACACTGGAATTTGGGGAATGTGAAAATGGCAAAGAATTTAAATGAATGAGATGGGAGAAAAAAGATCCAGGGAATATTTGAAAGGTGATAAACATCATCAGAGAGAGACAGCTTCATACTGACAAGTGAAGTGTGAAGTGAGTAATAGTTAAAATGGATAATTTAATTAATTGAAATGGATAAGGGTGCTTTAGGTATCTCAAAAAAAAAAAAAAAAAAAAGCCTTAGAGAAAACAGTCCAGATATTGTTCTGTTTGTGTACAAGTGGGTGATGACAGAGACCATGAGTGTGTCCTCCGTTAACTCAGTTATTTATGAAAGAGCAATGCGCACAACTATGAAGAAACAGTCCCACAGAAGCAACATGTTTTGGGGAGAAAGCTTTCTGGGTTCCATGTGGAGTTACATTCTCTTCCCACGAGGGCAAATCCTACAGCAAGCTCCTTCTTCCACCCTCTTTTTTATATTTCTTTTTCAGACAGTTCCCAACTCCAATGAGACTACTACTCTTAATTGTGATAAGCCACTAGTAAATAAAATGTGTCAGTAGGACCAGAAACAAAGGGTGAACCAACTTTTGTTTGCCTTCCACATCCTGCATTTACATTCTTCCCAGAGCTTTGGACCCAGGAGACACTACAGGGGGTTTGTGGCTCAATAGCAGGTACTAGATCAAAGTTCCAGTGATCTACCCCATCACTAGTTCTCAATGTAAGTGAGTTCTGCATATTCCCTCTGATTCTTTTTCTTTCTTTCTTTTTCTTTTTTTTTATTTTATTACTGATTTATTTTTTTAAATTTTTTTATTAGATATTTTCTTCATTTACATTTCAAACGCTATCCCGAAAGTTCCCTATACTCTCCCCCTGCCCCTGCCCCTGCTCCCCTAGCCACCCACTCCCACTTCTTGGCCCTGGCATTCTCCTGTGCTGGGTCATATAAAGTTTGCAAGACCATGGGGCCTCTCTTCCCAATGATGGCTGACTAGGCCATCTTCTGCTACATATGCAGCTAGAGACAGGAGCTCAGGGGGTACTGGTTAGTTCATATTGTTGTTCCACCTACAGGGTTGCATCACCGAAAATTCCAAAGACATTTCTCACATATGGATTCTATCGTGTCTTTTAAAACATTGAAAATTAATACTAAAATTTTGTAATATATAATTATTAATTCACTTGGAATAAGTGCATAATAATCCATGATGCACTTCATTTAGATAGTACCTTTGAAGAAATAGCTAGTGTATTTCAAAACAAAAGTAGTCAACGAGGAGAAAAACATTGGTATATATTTGGAAGCACACTTAGTATTTGGATTAATTAAAAGTGGATGTGTGCAGGTCTGTTGTGATAAGTAGCATTTACTTAAAATATGGCAAGAAATTTCATCTTCACACTGATGTTAAGGTGGAAGAAGCACATTGGGGATCCTTTAAATTGATCCCAGAGTTTCCCAGAGCTTCTTGAAGTATGCCCTGTGAATCAGGAGGAGCGTGTGTGCATATATGGCATTCTAGACTCCTGGAGTCTGAGATTTTTTTTACACTTTTTAGATATCATAATTTAAAATAATAGAACTTTGTAAGACCAAGGGCCTCTCCTCCCATTGATGGCTGGCTAGGCCATCCTCTGCTACATATGCAACTAGAGACACAGTTCTGGGGGGGGGGCTGGTTAGGTCTTGCAAAGATCATATGCCCCAGTACAGGGGAATTCCAAGGGCAGGAAGCAGGAGTGGATGGGTTGGGGAGCAGGGGGGGGTATAGGGGACTTTCTGGATAGCATTTGAAACGTAAATGAAGAAAATATCTAAGAAAAAATAAAAAGTAAAATAATAGAACTAAGAGTAAAGTAAATATGATAACATTTCTTGAAAGTTTTAAGTTTTGATATTTAGCCAACATTGTTAGTACAGAGATCACTAGGATCTGAAGAAACAAGAAAGGATTTTTTTCTGAATATTAAAGGTTGGACAGTGCTTGATTATCCCAAAGAGTTGGAGAGTTACAGTCCAGGAGAAAACAACAAAGGTGGACTTTTTAGAAGGCTAAAGAGTAGGAAAAATAGCTGACCGTTTTCTGGTATTTAACAACCACTGTTAGTGTGTGGTTCACCCTCAGTCTTGCCATTCAGGCATTCAGTTTACTGCTCACTGTAATGTATTTATATAATAGCTGGGTAGAGGCCTCATCCTTCCTCGTCTCTGCCCAGTCGTTGACTGTCTCCTCCCTTACTGGTTCTGAGGCAGGTGGAAAACTGTGAGGTAGTCAACAGAAGAGGGAGGGAGTTGCTTCTGATCCTAGGGCTGCTAGCTTCGGAAACATGCAGAAGAGTGGGATTGCTAAGCAATACTGAATGAAGTTTGTATTCCAGCTCAATCTGTGGGTCCTAATACGGTCACCAAGTTCTCTCTGTCTACCAAGCCATGAGAGCTTCCTATCATGTTTATTTCTTAGCTAAGTAAACTTCAAACATTTTATTAAATAATTCAAGTCAACACATTAAATTGACAGGTGAGGAAAGTTCATAGAGATAAATGCATATCTATGCTAGCTGTAGCACTGTCCATAGCAACCATTCTGTAGAGTTAGACAAGACATCCATAAACAGATGAATGGGTAAGGAAAATGTTAGGAATGTAAGTGCAAGTGTGTATGTGCATTTGGATATATGTATGTGTATGTGTGTGTATATGCATGTGTATATGTGGGTATGCCTGTATGTGTATATGTGTGTGTATGTGTGTATATTGTGTATGTGTGTTTATGTGTATATATTCACATAAGTGTGGGTATGTGTGATGTGTGTATATCTATGTGTATGTTGGTCTGTATGTGTATATATGCATGTGTATATGTGTGTATGTATATGTGTGTATGTCTATGTGTGTGTGTATGTGTGTGTAAAAGAGGGAGAAAGAGACAGAGAGACACAGATACACAGAGAGTGACAGAAAGACAGGACACACAGGCTGTAGTGGTTTTTCTGGGTGTGACATCTTTTGTCTCTACACAGAAAAATTATGGAATGAAAATGTCTTCAAATTGAATTTTGTTGTTTTTAGTGGGTTACTATTAACTTCCAAGTTTAAGCAGGCAGCAAAAAATTCTGGTCACATTTTATTCATGGAGAAGGGAAGAGTTAAGGAACTGGCCAATTTCAAGTGTCAAACATGCCTGGCTCACCACTGCACGAGGTTCTACATGGAGTAAAACGTCTGTAAGAGGAGCCAGAATGGGGTTGTTAAAGCGTGCTGCTTTGCCTGGTAGTGAAATCAACTGGAAAATTCTCTTATGCATCACTGTGTGCAGCACCAGGCAGAGATAACAACATGTTCCTCAGAAACAGGAAAGCAAGCACTATGGAAATTTGACAAAGTAAGAAAACTGTTGGCTAACATGTCACAGTGTGAACACTATTCCCCACAACAGCCTTAGAGGAAGTGTTCTGATAAGTCAGATTGAGAAATGCTTCAAAGTCTGTAGAAACTTCCCTTCTTGGAGAATTACAGTCCTCACCAGCAGTTGAAAACCCACAAGAGACCCCGGTCTAAAGAAGCCGTCGAACTTCAACCTAGGGCTCAACTGTTTAATGTGAAACAGCTCCCAGACTAAGCTGCCATGCTTAAGAACTCGGGACCTTTGGAAAGCATCTCAGATATGAAGTTGTTGTATATTATTCAAGATTCTAAACTCACCATTTTCCCAATTATTTACAGAAGGTGGCAGAGAACCCACTTAGTGGTCATATAAGCTTTCATAGAGGACTATTGACAGGATCATGGGTAAGCCACTAGGGGACACGGCACAGAAGAAAACGAACTCCTGATAGTCTCCTCAGCTAGAGGAGGGGCTTCACTGACTCCTACATAATGCATGCTGGAATATTGAAAGAAGTTAGCCAAAAGCACCAAAAAGCAATAATAAAAACAACAGTTTTGTTTAAATAGTGTTAAGCTATACAGTAGTAGGAAGAAAATGAAATTCCTAGATTAGCAAAGAAAAAGCAAATCAAAGGTGTCTGTCAAGTATACTGCATATTTGCATTAGCGGTATGAGAAAGATTGCCACTGAATAGTTTTCTGAATTCCAGGGCAGACTTGGGATGAAAGAGAAATCATCCTTTCGTCTTAGCTCCAAGCTTTGTCTCTGCCACTTCCTCCATGGCTATTTTATTCCCCATTTTGGGGAGGAATGACGTATCCACGTGTTGGTCTTCCTTCTTCTTGATTTTCTTGTGTTTTGGAGATTGTATCTCGGGTATTCTAGGTTTCTGGGCTAATATCCACTTATCAGTGAGTGCATATCTAGTGACTTCTTTTGTGATTGGGTTACCTCACTAAGGATGATATCCTCCAGATCCATCCATTTGCCTAAGAATTTCATAAATTCATTGTTTTTAATAGCTGAGTAGTACTCCATTGTGTAAATGTACCACAGTTTCTGTATCCATTCCGCTGCTGAGGGACATCTGGGTTCTCTCCAGGTTCTGGCTATTATAAGTAAGGCTGCTATGATCATAGAGGAGCATGTGTCCTTATTATCAGTTGGAACATCTTCTGGATATATAACCAGAAGAGGTATTGCTGGATCTGCCGGTAGTACTATGTCCAGTTTTCAGAGGAACTGCCAGACTGATTTCCAGAGTGGTTGTACAAGCTTGCTAAGAAGAAAGGATGGACCATCCAGAGACTGCCCCACCCGGGAATCCCTCCCATAATCAGACACCAAACGCAGACATTATTGCATATGCCAGCAAGATTTTGCTGAAAGGACCCTGATATAGCTATCTCTTGTGAGGCTATGCCAGTGCCTGGCAAATACAGAAGTGGATGTCCACAGTCATCTATAAGATAGAACACAGGGCCCCCAATGGAGGAGCTAGAGAAATTACCCAAGGAGCTGAAGGGGTCTGCAACCCTATAGGTGGAACAACAATATGAACTAACCAGTACCCCCAGAGCTCGTGTCTCTAGCTGCATATGTAGCAGAAGATGGCCTAGTCGGCCATCATTCGGAAGAGAGGCCCCTTGGTCTTGCAATCTTTATATGACCCATACTGGGAACACCAGGGCCAAGAAGTGGGAGTGAGTGGGTAGGGGAGGAGGGCAGGGGGCGTCTTGGGGACATTTGGGATAGCATTTGAAATGTAAATGAAGAAAATATCTAATAAAATATTTTTTTTAAAAAAGAAAGTGAAGTCATGAAGCTTGGTTAGGAAGATACCAAGTGCTTACCTAGCACACATAAGACCCTACATTATGCATCTAACATCACATACCCACATGTGTGCATGACTGAAACATAGAGATGAACACACATAAATGCACACATATGCACATACACATGCATGCACACAGGTGCACATGTATGCACACGTAATTTTGAATAAACACCATGCATATGTACACACATCTGCATGAACATATGTGCATGCTTACACAAACACACAGGCACATGTATTCACAGACACGCACATATGTATACATGCATGCACATATGCACATATATACACACATTCAGTGTAAAGAGAGAAAAGTTTTATGCAATATCAGGAAGTTATCCGGTTCTCTTAGAGACAATAAATAGACAAAATAGCCCTACTCTAGGTATGGCCAAACACCCTAATTTTCAAGTTATCAATATTTATCCAATTCTTGCAAGTTGAAAACATGTAGAGAAAACAGAAACTTGACAGAGTATAATAAGAAATAGAGACCAGTGATTAAGAGAATATATTCATCTATCAATAAAGGAAATGGGACACATAACAGAGAGATAGAACACGTGTCTGGTCTGCATTCAATTCCCAGTACTGAAGAAAATCCACATTATTATGTAATGCTTCAGAGCACCCATTGTATAGTGAGATTAAATAAAAATCCAGCTGTACTATGTTACTAGGTATCTTGAGCAGCTGATATTACATCTGACTTGATTCTATTGCCATGTCAAAGAAATAACAATCGCTCCTGTCTCCTGTGTGTCCAAGTAGACTTGACGTTGTTAGGCCAATGCCTGTTGCTTAATTGCTGTTCTTCTTTTTATAAGCATAACAACAGGAGAACTCCATCTATGGGAAGAAGCCACTAGGATTTTCAGTGTGCCTCAAACATAGTTATAAACAAAAATGCCTTAAGCCTTTTAAAGATCCAGAAGGGTGTTTATTTCAGTGTTTTCTCTTCTGAGTGGCGTAGAAAGCACCTTGTTTTGACATGTTTGCTTTATTTTTCTGAAGAGAAATCCAGGAAACCATTCGGATGTTTGACTGCCAACATGAACTTGGTCATTGAGTGAGAGAAGTCAATTTTCTACAAAGTGCCATTAGCACTAAGCATATCATTCACACAGAAGGAGAGGTATTATGGAGCTGATCCTCACAGACTCGAAACATCTGAGCTATACATTGCTGCAGTATAACATAGCTCGCATCTCTATGAGCCCAGATGTTATGTGATTCTATTCAGGAGCGAACAACAGGAACCAATATGGTGTTCATTGAGTAGTGTATTAAACTCAGGGATGGGAACAGCTTGTCTGCGAGGAGAGTATGGTCAGGTCAGGTTTGGCTGACTCAGTCTTAAACGGGGAATGCTTACTCTGCCCTTCTCATCCTGAAGGAGGGCATAGGAGCATTGCACTAACAACGCTAGGATATCTTGATCATCCATTCATTTAAAAGTACGTATTACCTTCCTATGATGTACCATGCATGCTCATTTACTCCAGACATACTGAACTCACAGCATTTACAATCTGATGAAGAAAATTAGACAGGACACAGGTAAGTGATAAAGACAGTCCCAAATAAGCACGCGCTTCCTAAAGAAAGTGAACCAGTGATAAGACATTGAATAGGCTGTCAAGACCTTTTTGGGGGAAATGAAAGATGGGAAACAGCTCCTCTACAAATGTCACTTGGCAATCGCTCCAGGCAAACACAGATGCCCTCTTCCTAAGGTTAGGATTGGAAAATTTTCTTCCTTGCCAGAAATGTAATAAAAGAGCATAAGATACACTTCCTGAGCCACCTCCACACCCAGCAGACATGCCCCCGCAACTCATGTTTCTAGAACAGTTCTCAACTGAGTTCGTCGCTCTCAATGGAGAAACCTTTCTGTGTATCTAGATCACATCCTAAAGTCTCTATGTGTTTGTGAACATCCAATACACACAGCCTTTGCATCCAGAAGCTAGTCCACTCACTTCTTTCAAATGGACAGCGCTAAAGCACAGGAAGATCTATCGCTTACTAAAACCAAAAACTAGGCATTTGGCTTGAGGGTCAGAGATCTTTCCATTTGATATCATGGAAGTTGAAGGAGCCAAAATGATCACAACACAGGGCGATGTTCCCCCTCTCTGTACTCACATTTACCTTTAGAGTCTTATCATCTACAAGGCTGAGCTTCCTTCACAGAGGACTGACATGGTATCATGAAGAGACATAGTCATTGCCCTCTTAAGCAAGACATTCTTCTTAATTCCTACTGGAGGTCAACGGAGTTCCTTTAAATAATCAATCAACCAGACGCTCAGTTTACCAATATGTAGCATCTCTAGACCTCAGAATGCAACACTGCTTTGCCGCTGGGATGTAAACTTCTCCATTTGTACTTATGTGTTGTTTTCCTTTACAAAGTGACAATACTGATAGAGATGATTAGCTAATGTTTTACTACAGCATTTAGTGAAGCTGCAGATACGTAAGACAAGTCATTAAACAACGGTGGAATGGATGAATCCTGTCTAAAGGAGAGTTTTCTAATCATTTTAGCTTTAATAAACACAACATCATTTCTCTCCAGATTTTGTCTCCAGAGTATAGTGTATAGTTAAGCAGTAAAACGGCCCTATCTTCAACTGGACCGTCAGTGTTACCAACTGAAAATGTAGAGCTTCAAAATAATTGTTGCTTTGAACTCTCACAGCTGAGGAACCTGTATTTAGAGCGTCCTCTAAAATAATTATTATTTTTTTTTTTATAAACATGTACCTGATCTCATCTTACTCTTTCACAAGTTATTTCTGTGTTTGGTGCTCTGTTTTGACTCCAAGCTACCTTCTGGGTCCCCATCTGTCAACAGCAAAGTGTTACAATTATGTCTCCCCTCAGTCAAATCTGCTAGTTTTCTCATGCTCAGTTGCTATAGCACTGCAGCCTCCTTCTAAGGAGCCTTGTTTTTGACACTGCACATTTTTACCTACCACTCATTTACTCACACCCTTTCGTAGATTTTTTTTTTTCCGACATGCTACAGACTTTGACACTTGACAGTTTTCTGAAGCTTTTGCTAAGTAAATTGAAAATTGGGAGAGTACAACAGGAATCCAGTCTGTGTCTGTGGATGCCGCACTTCTTCCTCATCCTGTCATCTCAGTCCTGCTGTGAGACACTGCTCCAGGGAGACTCAGCCCAGTGGGCGTGTCTTGCCCTACATCTTTGGCTATACTCTTAGTGGTAGGACTTCCCACGGGAGCCATTAGAAAACATGGCTGAGGTTAAAATTTTTAAACGTAATATTATTCATGTGTCTATACATCACACGTCTGGTTAGATGTTCTGAGAGCAAAACATGTTAAGTTGTGTAGTTCTACACTGTAAGAACAAAGAATACCATTAAAAATTGGAGAAGGCTCTGGACAGACTTCTTTTTAACCAGTGAGGAGATGCAAATAGTCACTGAGTACATGACAGAATGCTCAGCAGAGTCCATCACACCGCTAGGAAAAGGTCAATAAAAATCATGAGACACTAGCATGCTTACTAGTGAAAAGACAGAGCATGGAAATGCTGTCAAGAACGGGGAAAGTCAGATCCCTTGTACACGGCTGTTTCTTAAAATATTGTACGTAGAATATGATAGGCCCATCACATCCCTCCCTAGACGTGTACTCGGGAAACACATCCACATAAAAATGTCTGCCCTACTGATAGAGGCAATAGCATTTATTACAGCTTAGATATGTGAGCAATAAAAATATCTACCAACTTGGGAGCAAAGCAGCCAAGTATAGTGTATGTGTGTAGTGGAATGATGTCCTCCATAACAAGAAATGAATGGTATGTACACAAGAGAGAGATGAACTTTAAAAACATTTCCAGGAGAAACCTTACAGATCATAGGAGTCCGTTAAGTGTCCATACCAGCCAACTCCATCGACACAGAAATGCTTCAGAAAATTTTGGAGACTCGGAGAAGTAATGGCTGAGAATAAATACAGCAATAATTTTAGGTATGGCCTATGTGTTCACAAATTGTATTGTGGTTTTAGTTGAACAAACCTTTGATTGTATAAATAAAACTAAATTGTATACTTTGCACAGGTGTACTTTATGGTGAAGGCAGGAACTTAACAAGTTTGTTTTTCAATATGTTCTTTTTAAGGCTTATTTTATTGTGTGTGTGTATGTTCATGCACGTGTGCATGCACCCGAATATGTGTGCACACCCAGAAGCCAGATAAGGCATACAGTCCCTTAGAACTAGAATCACAGATACTTGTGAGTCATCTGAGATGGGTTTGGAAACCAGATGTTGAGCCTCTAGATGAGCAATAAGTGCTCCAACCTGCTGAGCCATCTCTCCACACTCAAACCTGATTTGTAAGAGTAACATATCCCAGTTGTACCTCTTTAAAATTACCACAGAATCTCTGCTACATAGCTGGTACTAATTTGATGGAGCATAACAATTCACCATAGAAAGTTTTGAAAAAATGAAATAATTTCGCATTTCCCATCCGTGAGTGTAAGTAGCGTTGTCTGTCATTTATGCAGCCTGGGCCCATTCCCGTTGCCAGCATCCTAACATTGCTGCATACGCATTAATACAGAGAGAGTGTATCATTCTCTTGACTGCATGCTACATTTATGAATAGCATTTTCATCTATGAGATTAAAAAATTCACATTGCATGTTTCTAGATATCATGGAGGGAAAAAAAATAAAACCACTTTTAGTAATCAGTGTAAGAAATCTGTTTTCCTCCTCTGGTTCTTTGCTTTTTATATTTGGCTAGGATTTGTGTAGTTCTGGCTGTATGTATGGCCTGTCTGTGATGCCAAACCTGGGGCTTACCACTTATAAGCAGATATGATTTCCCTATTATTTTTATGAGACCTTATGCCCATAAGGTCTAGCAGAATGTTCCCTCTAAAATAATAAGGTCTCAAGAGACAACAAAGTAGAGACACCTTTTTTATAGTGCACTGTGGACTAACAAATGAAGGTATGGGATTCTGGATTCATGGTCCTTTTCCCATATGTGCATATCCGATAGATTTAAGACCTCATTTCAAATCTTTAAATTGCATAAAAAGATGGTACTGTATACAAAGATATTAATTCTTTTCATAATAAAGAAATGAAACTACCATATTTAATTTTAGAGTCCTATTTTACTGAGAGAAACCTGGTTTGTATTGACTCTGTAGATTTCTGTCATACCTAATTTATTGTTGGAAGAGTTTTGTGGAAGCAAACACGTATAAATGTACAAGTTTCATGTATAATTGGGAAGCATAGATAAAAATAATTTGACATTGAAATTTATACTTAAGAAATGGTGCACTTCACTGCAATCAATTTTTCATTATGCTGTTGAGATCAATAGCTACAAATAAGATATAAAAACTCTATTATTGATGGGGCATATGTCAGTATAAAATGTGCCGTTTTCTATAGTGTTTCAGAGGTAGAAAATTGTATTATGCACTTGCCGATGATATTCATATTGCACTGCAGAGAATGCCTATTAAAATCAATGTAAGGTATGTCAACACTGGGACATTTTGTAATACCAAGAAAGGGTAACACACACACAGGCAAGGATACCACTGTAGATAAAATATTACCTTAAGTTCATTTTTCTGGGGTCAGTTGAAATAATGAAGATACATGGAATTTTCTTTTTATTTTTCTCTCTGGCTTTTTCACTTTTTTTCTTTATTATTTGAAAAAGAGTCTAGCTTTGTCATTACTAAATGTGATTGTCTCAGAGAGCTATTTGGCCTTGTGGCATTTATCAAATTGAGTATGTTCCTACCCTGCTCTCCCAAGTGCTCCACATCACTGAGGGTGTTAAAAAAAATCATGAAAAATAAAAGCTACAGAATTCGCATTTAAGAAGGGTGGAAGGGATATGAGCACAGGTAGAAAATATGTTTTCCAGAGAAATGTACTATTTACATCACAGATGATGAGAACGTACGCATAAAACACACCTACTTCTAATACCATTCTGTTAAAGTATAAATGGATGCTGAGTGGTAGAGGCAAGAAGGAATGTGTTGACATTGAAAGGTTTGAGGTGGAGTGGACATAGCTGAGAATACTTTATTATTTTAATCCCTTTGCAAGTCTTTGTAGTAATGGGTAAATTTATGAGAAATCTTTTTCTAATGAATAAAACAGTAAATCTTAAAATTTGCACACCCTTTTAAAGAGCAGACCCCTTATCTACATTGTATCACCACACTACCATTGTTTCAAAGAGATATCATTTAGCCATAATACAAAGATATTCTAATCTTTGATAATTTGTATCTTGTGGTACATTTGAAAAATATCCATTCTGCATTTACTTTTGCTGTAGTAAGACTCCTTTAAAACAAGTAATTTGACAATAAGAACCGTTTCAATAAAGCTCATATTATATTTCCAACCAAGTGATATCTATTAATTTTCTGAAAGAGTTCTAGAGGGCATACATTTTAATTTAGGTAATAATTTGTTTACAAGTGCGGAGATTATGAAACAGTGTGTTGAAATAAAGAGCTAGTATGCCTTAGTGGTAGAAAAGTCAAGAGAGATTTGTGTGTGTGTGTGTGTGTGTGTGTGTGTGGTGTGCACTAATAGCTGACTCTACTGATAAAAGGCTGTCACTGTAAAAATATCAGCTAAACCTCACTTCAAATCCCTCAGAATGTTAATAAGGTCTTTCTTTGTTTTCCTCCCTCCCTCCCTCTGTCTTCCTTCCTTCCTTCCTTCCTTCCTTCCTTCCTTCCTTCCTTCCTTTCACTTGTTCTTTTGTTCCTTTATGTATTTTCAAATTTATTTATTTGTTCGTGTGTTTTCCTTCTGAATTTATGTCTGTACAACACATGTGTACCCAGTAAACAGTGAGTTCAAAAGAAGGCATCCGATGTCCTAAATCTGAAGTTATGGGTGGTTGTGAGCTGCTCTGTAAGTGTTGGGAACCAAACCTGGGTCCTTCTGCAAAAGCCATAGTCGCTCTGAACCATTGATCTCTTACCCCTCTTAGAAACCTGTTTTTCATTTCATACAAAAGTTGTTTTAGGCATGTAAGGCTGCCGTTCATTTTTTCAAGCTATTGTCTCATGGTTGTTCAGGCTGAAGTTCAGTATGACAATACTAGTGTCTGGTTTCTTCTGAGTCCTCTCTTCTTGACTTGCCAATGGCAGCCTCTCCACTATGCCCTAACCCACACTCCTTTCTCCTCCATCCCTGCTGTGCCTTCTCTTCTTATAAGGGCCCTAGTGCCATTGGATCAGGCTCTCACCCTTACAACTTCATTTAATCTTAATTACCACTTCAGAGGCCCAATGTCTAGATATTTGTTTTCTTAGTGACTAGGATTATGAAGCTGTGGTCATGCTTTTGGGGCCTAAAGTGCCATCACTTTAACCATGTTTTGTGTATTTGCACAGCAACGATTTCTTCTAGCATTAGTCTTTCTTCCCTTCCTAAACTGTGTGCTTTGGGTTAGGGTTCTAATGTATGAATTGCGGAGGAGAGAGACAAGCCAGTCTCTAACAGAAGAGACAGTGTGTGCAATGGTGTACTCTGTATGTGCAGTGTGGTGCATACACTTGAGATGGCCTCAGGGGAATGTGACTTTCAGTGTCTGGACTTGAACATCGAGTATCTTATTCTTAATATAAAGTGGCAATAACTCGTATAATTTCAAATTTAAAACATGACCCAACACAAGAATTATAGGAAAGAAGATTGCATCCTTAGCTACACAGTGAGGTCAAAGACAATTCAGGCCGCATGAGACCTCTGTGCCAAAACAACAATAAAATGACCTAGAACTGTTAAATCAGTGATCAAAATTACTTCCGTGGGACAACTGGAGACCATTAAAAAAGACACGAGTTTTCAGTGGTTAAGTTGGAGCGGTGTGGGAGGCTTGGGGATTGTGTATGGGCAGAGACAGCCTTGAGGACTCACAGAGACAACAATGAACAAGCCAGTTGGTGGGGAACTTAGAGCAAAGAACCCAAAGATGCATGAAATTTGTCCAGAGCAAAGTGTAGGTAAGACCCTCGGAAGTCAAAATGATGTTGTCATCTTCCTATTTGATTCAGTGATAAAGTTTGTAATTGCTAGGCACAAGGCTTATGTACTTAAGGATATCTTGGTAAATGATTTGTCTCATCTAGGAAAGAAAGGTACACTTTCAAAAGACAGGAGAGAGGGTGAGGAGCCATGATCTGCCAAGTACTTCTGGAGTTGACTGAAGCAGAAGACAGCTCACCCTGGAGCATCAGAACCTCTTATCATCTATGAAGCATTTTTATTCCTTTGTCTAGAGGATGCACCATTCTCGAAAGGATAGGAAAGGACCAACAGCAATCAGCGCTTCACCCTTTTGTCAAACATTTAACTCTAACGCTGAACCTGTGTGACTTGCCTGTCATCCTGCTTCTATGAAACTATCAATCAAGATCACCACAGTGGTTACAAGAAATCCATACAGGTTGTCAACTGTGGCTGCTTCCCAAGAAAAGAACATGGGGTAAATTGGCTAAGGTTCTAGGGCCCTGAAAAGAATGGTTCCACATGACCTGATTAATAATAAAAAAGCTAGACTAGTTAGGAACAGGATGGACTCTGAAAAACTGGGGTTACACAGAGTAAAGTGTGCAGGGATGCTAGGAAGTGTTGAGAACAGACAGAATTACCAGATGAAAACGGAAGACATGCTGGACAACTTCATGTCTAACACTACTTATGTTAATCCCCCCCTAAATTAAAGGGGAATCTGCAAGCTTAAGAACCCTGCCCCCAGTTGGATTTCATTGGTAAATAAAGTTGCTGGAAACCAATGCTTGGGCAGAGAGGCAGAGGCAGGATTTCCCAAGGAAAGAGGGAGGGAGGGAGAGAGAGAGAGAGAGACAGAGAGACAGAGACAGAGACAGAGACACAGAGAGACACAGAGAGACAGAGAGAGAGACAGCGAAAGATAGAGAGATGGGACAGATCCACCATGCTGGAAATGAGTAAAGATCAGGCCCGAGAGATACAAAAGAGAGACCATTAGCAATCATGTAAAAGCCTGAGAAGAGCAGCCCCAGGGCTCCCCCTTCCCCAATGTGTCTAGAACAACAGCAGTAGAATATAGGTAGATTTAAGTAAGTAATAACTCAGGAATATTGGAGGGGAGGTGTTAACCATGTGGAGGTTTGGGAGTGAGCCAGCCATTGAGCTGTTTAAAGCATATTAAAACAGAAGGCTGTGAGTGAATGAGTGAGTGAGTGTGTGTGTGTGTGTGTGTGTGTGGGTGTGTGCTTTCATTCGGAGCAGGTAGAGAGGAATGTGCATTGCCTTGCTGCTGCCACCAGGATGATTTGAGCGAAGATTGATTGGCAAGTGCTACACTGCTGCATTCTGCTGACCCCACTGTGCCACCTAGTTGCTGGACAGGGTCCCTATTGAGTCACAGCAAGCTAATCCGTCACATCGCTCTCACATGCTCTGTCACTCCATTGCACCCCACTGCACCCCACTGCCATCTGCTTGATTTCAAACTCACTGATTTCCTTGAGCTGAGTGGAGAATTACGATGGTTGCATCAGGTTAAACTCTATGGCTCACGATCATAAGTTATACTACGATATAAAGAAGGAAAATGAAAAGCAAGCTACTGGACTTTTGAGCTGAGTGAAGTCAATGAACAAACAGGCTAGTAGTACATGTTAGCAGGCTTCCTGAGCTCAGGTGATGGATTCCATGACTCCACAAACCAATGACTTAACCCTGAGTGTCTCCCACAGATGCAGTGGCTTTAACCAGCTGAACGGATTTATCCTCTCTGATTTCGAACAAGGTTGCCTACTTTCTGAGATAGTAAATGTTGCGTTTACACTTCATAAGAATATGGGGATATTCTTAGCCCAAGTGATATTATTTCTTATTGGAAATCTTGAATCACAGTCATGGCGAATGAAAAGCTTAAAAATGTCATGTTTCAAAACTCATGCTTTAATAGACTAGAAAAGTCAGTTTCTTTCCCTGTGAATCTCACTTTAACTATGCATGATTTATAGTATTTGTAAGTTATTTTTAGACTGTCAGAAATGAAGTGACTAAAACCAATATTGTATATTTTTAGGATTGAATATTCTAAGTTGAAATCGAGAAAATGTAAACTTGATAGGAAAGCAAACACAAGAACTGTGCAGTGTCAGGTCTTCATTTACTGAAGGAGAGGAGACATTCATTGTAAAAAGTAGTGTGCAAGTTCAGCAGGGATCTATTTCAAAGCACGCTAAATATTATACAGAAGAAGATGTGCAATGACTCTTGTGTTCCTTTTGATCTTTCCCAACCTTGACTTGGAAAATGCCATCACATAAGAGGACCAGATAACAGGAAAATCAATGAAGAGGTGTGGTCTCTTTAGGCTAGGAGGTCATAATGGGTGCAGAGGTCAGTTTATCAAGGAGGAATGCTTAGAGGGGGAAAACAGGGGATCCATTCAAGGTAGAAAATGATGTTTGAGGTTTAAGGAGAATCAATAAGAGTCATGTATGTCATGTAAGTCAAGCTGAATAACAAAAATAAATTATATAATTATATAAGCAATTATACAATTGTTAATAAGCTGCATGATGATGAAGCACATAAATAATAACGAACAGAAGAACAATGCCCACTGAGTTGGTACTGTCAGGGATCACACAATGCTACTCAGCTGTATGTCAACAAGATTCAAGTGTTCTAATCAAAGGCTGCTCAAAGGCAACAATATAGCCAGTGAGAAAGGGGTAGGCTGTAGTATCGAACACATCTGGCTACATGTTGACGTTTCCTGCAAGTCCTTTCGATCTTGTGTTTCCTAAAGTTAACTTGGGTTGAAATTATTTCAATAATCCACATCTCCATTTTCTACTCATGAGGTGGAAGGATGAGAGTGTTGGCATGAGAACTGCATTGACTAAGGTTTATAATATGCTTAAATCATTCGTCTCATCTAACCAAAAATGTTTATATTAATGTACATTGTAGCATAGATATGTTTACATTACTATCTACATATCTGCATTGATATTAAGAAAAGTAGTAGAGCTTAGAGTCTTGTTAGAGAAATATGCTTATGTTGTTTTAATTAAAGTGAATTGAATTCACACAATAATTTAAGAGTAATTACTTTTATTTAAAGATTATATTGTATTATTTTCTGTTAAGTCCTTTTGAAATTACTTCTCAAAGTATTGGAGTAATTGTCAGTTGTACTCTGCCATGGGCAAAATGGTGGAGGCAACTATCCCATATTATTCTTTCAACGCATATATGTAAAATATTTTCATTAACAATATGACTGCTTTCAGAGTCCTGGCACAAAATCCACCTTAGTACACAAGTAGCACATTAGCTATCTCATTTTTGTGACCGGATGCATCACAGGAGTCACTTGCAGGGGGGGGGGGAGCTTTGAGTTTAGCTTATTCTTAAAGCTTGTACTCTATCCTGCTGAAGGGTAAATAAGATAATTCACCGCAGGAAAAGAAGGTGCCAGGACATACAACTGAAAGATTAGGAAGCCAAAATCTAAATGTCTAAAGAGCATATCAGCCACAAAAGATATCCATAGAAATTCTATCACAGAAGCCACAGGACCAAAGTTTCTATAACCTCTCAAGAAGCTGTCACTATCTGAAGAACAAACACATTGTGTGGGGTGGGGACATTTCACTCTCAAACTGTGGGATTATATGCCCCAAATTGAAAGGCTCGTGGCCATCTCAGATATCCAAACTGGAAGGTAGTCCAACTTCAACAGCTCTGGAGTCTCAACCCTTAACAACGGTGCCCAAAAAAGCAAAAGATTCAGTGCAAACTTTTAGGTAAAAGTTCTCCTGAGATTAAAAACGTCTGGTTTCATGCTTTCAAAATTCATGGTGCAAAGTCAACATTTCCAAACCAGTGGAGAGACTGAAGGAAAGCAAGAAAGATCAGGCCAAAGTGAAAACAACAACTGAAACAACAAAGAAATAAACAAACATATACTGCCGCAAATCCTACCCAGCATTAGGGCGTGCTAAGGCATTACGTGGCTGGCAGCGTATTTCAGTAGTCCTTCCCACCTCTCTGCTATTTGCAGCACACATGATCTGTCTCTACTTTTACTAGGTTCCTGTAGCTTCCTGTATGTATGTACAATTTTCCTGCAATATTTATGATCCTGGGGTCTCCATCATAACTCCATGAGCTGAGTCTCTATCCTAACATACTCACGCATAGATTATTCAGTAGCCCCATGCAGTGGATTTCAAGGTTGTACATTACCTAGCCTCACAAGCTTTAATACCCAGTTCTATTGCTGGCTCATGATATAACCCGAATACCCCGTGACCCCAGCTGCAGTGACCTCTAATTGTCCTAGAAGCTGAACTTGTGCTGAGCATGTCCTTAGGCTTCGTTCTCAGGAGGGACACTGGACAGTTAGCTCTTTTTTATTGACCATATTTTGTTTGTGTTTATGTTTGTGTTTTCATACTCCAGAATATTTGATGAAAAACATTTGTCTCTCCAGGCCTTTCTCCTTCTGTTCTAGTACAATTTCCAAAGCTTTCTCCTTAATACCGATAGCCTCTTTATAAGCATCAACTTTGTTTGTACTTTTAAATGCATTCATCCTTTTTCCTCAACCACCAATAGATTCTCACAGCTTTTGGTTCTGCTTTGCCCTTTGATTTCTCACAACAGATATAGCCAGACTTTGGATAATATCAGTATCCAGGTAGTATCCTGTGCTGTCATGAAATTTCCTCAGATCAGTCAGTTCATTATTTTTAGAACAGCCCCAACCAGATTGTTCAATGCCAGGGTAGAAAGCTGCAAGACTTGCCAAAAGTTGACATAACGTAAATGGCCTGTAATGCATCTCTTCAGTGTGCCTTGGGTTTCCTTTTCATTTTCACTGGCAAGCTCTTTGTGGAGGAGGATGTTTCATATGCAAGCCACAGTATTTAGTAACCTATTCTATAAATGGAGGAATGAGATACATTTTAACTACTTTTTCACTTTCCATATCTTCTTTGGAATGGTGATATAAAACTGCATGTTTTATATTGGTTATATTGATTAAACAGTCTAGTGGCAGCCAAATATGATGCTTTTTCAAATGTCTCTGTGTGTGTGTGTGCNTGTGTATGTGTGTGCTTGTGTGTGTGTGTGTGTGTGTGTGTGTGTGAGTGTGAAAGAGAACTATAACAGACTGAAGCAGGTATTTTGTTATTTTCATTTTCTTTTGAGAACATGATGGTCGCAACCAAGGAAACAAGTGGGAGATAGTCCTCATTGATCCTGGCTTCTCTCTAAATTGAAGAATGTAGAAAACTTCCCCTCAGTTTCCTAATCTGCTCTGGGCTAGATTGTCACTTATAGAACCATATACTTTTACAGACAAAAGAAATTAGAGGACATGCCCCCACCCCTATTCTTGCTGAGTTGCCTCTAGAATTGAGTGGAGCCATTGGTGTCTTCAAATGTATATCAACATTCTAACATTCCCACTTCTGAGTTTAGCATGGCCTGGGCTGTTAGTTAACAGGAGCACATTGGAAATAACTGGCTAAATTATCAGTGGGCTTGGTAACTGCAAGATTTTATAGCAGTATAACAGATTGTAAGTTTACCTGAATCATATTTTTAATATATTTGGTTTAGTTTTAATTAGAATGATTTTATTAGATAAATTCATTATTAGGACTCTGTGGATTACCTATTATGTCCTAGACACCCAGGAGTAGGAAACATTAACATGCAGCACTTATTTCTGAGAAAAATGTATTTAGTAGTGAATATAGACACCTAAAGAGATACGGTAGTATATCCACAGGGTGTATAGCATCATGACACTCTTTGAGTGCCTATTGTGTGCCTCTGCTTTAAGCTCTGAATACGTGTTAGCCAACTTGATCTTTCAGGTGATTCCATGAGGTAGATGCTCTTTTTACTTTCCTTATGTAGATGTAAATAGTGAGGGACTCAGATGAGAAGTCTTCCCAAGGCCATGAAGCCCACTGGCAGTAGAACTTCAGTCTCAACACCATGTCAGAAAAAGATGCCTCTTCAAATTGAGGTGTGCCTTTAGGTAGGAAGTACAAAAACAAGTGGAATCAGAATATTCTAGGTAGGAAAAGCGTTTTGGAAATATGTTAGCAGTGAGACCTGGCTGTTCCAGTGGCCCGAGGATAAATCTCCAGTGTGGCTAAAGAACCTTCTTCCAGGGTGAGGGGGTGGGGGATGGGAGCCAAAGGCCAATAGAGAGTCTCTATCCTCACTGCCCTGTATCCTGTCCTCTTTTATTATTATTATTATTATTATTATTATTATTATTATTATTATTATT
>NC_034594.1:21923865-21931894 GCF_900095145.1 Mus pahari | reverse complement strand
AGATAGATAGACAGATAGAGATGATATAGATATATAGATGATATAGATGTAGATATATGATAGGTGGTATTAGTAACTACATTGTCACAGTGATTACAGAAGCAAGTCACAGGAACATGGAAAACATGGGATTGGAGGGTCTCAGTCTGTGGCATGAATGCCTATGGCTTGTCACATTGTGGTAAGGGAGGTAGAGCAGAGAGGGCAGCCCATAAGCAGGATCAGGCTATCACCTTCGCCATCTGAGTGATCCAATTCTGCCAGCCATCCCTCCTACCTACCACAAAGCTTGGTTAGTTTCCATCAATGTGACCAAGTCCATGACAGACCTAATTTAAGACAGGGACAATTTACTTCAGCTAACAGTTCTAATTAGTTCAACCCAAACTAATAACAATGTCATGGCAGATTGACTGAGTCCAAAGCAGAGGGGCTGAGTAGTATGGCTCTTCACAACACCTTGAACCAGCAAAGAGAGGTGGCATTATTATGGATGGAGGGGGATGAAATGTAATTTCCAATGGGTTAACCTTAAGAACTTCCTTCCTCTCAATAGTCTCTGCCTACCACAGTCTCCCTAAACTGTACCTCCAATCTGACAGCATGTTTTTAAAACATAAGCTTATGAGGAAATTCCAAAATAAAAATATAACATTTTGTCTCTAGCAACCAAGGTCTATGACTAACTCTCAGCGAAAAGCATGAAGTTAGTTCAATCTTGGGAATTCTCAAAGAAAGTCTTTATAGTTACAACAGTGTTACATAATTCAAGGCAACATCTTAGCTATGAGCTGTTATAAACAAAAAGCAAAATTGCATCATAGTTTCAATATACTGTGGTAGAAAAGCAAGCAGACATCCTCAGCGTAAGTGGAAGAAATACAAATGTAACAAGAAAATATTACATTGAAGTCATTAAAAAAAAAAAACCACCAACAAGAAAAACCTGGTACCCCACATTTCCATGTCTAACTTCCATGGCGCAAAGTGTCAAGGTATGAGCTTTAAGAGTTGGTTGGTCCCTACCAGTAGACCTCTTCTTTGAGCAGAATCTGCTTGCTGCTTTCAGCTTCCCTTTACCTCCTCAATAACTTGGGGTCTCTATTACAATGTAGCACTCAGTGTTAGAGCTTCACACATTGCCTCAAAGTGAATCTCACCCTACCACATATTACTGTCCTGAGGCTTTCCCTAAACATCTTGGTACAAGCTATCATGAGACTATCCCTCTTGAATTCTGCCTGGCTTCAAATCTGTCAATATTTGGTCAATAACCAGCCCTGTTATCAGCTCAAAAAGTTGCTTGACTCCTGTGGGGCATGGCTGGAGAAACCACTGAGTGTCTAGGTTACCTAATATGGACAAACACCTTCCTGTGTGGTTCCATGTGAGCAGAACACCCCTGGCACTCCATCTTGTCATGATAAGTCTTGCAGGCATATTTTGAGTGGCCATACCTTGAAGCACTCAATTTGTGGGCCTTACTACTTTCTGAAATGTCTTCAGTGCACTTGCCTTTTATCCCACTGCAAAATGTTTGGCTTCTTTATAATGATATTAATCTCTTTAACAGTAGTCCTCACATGCTCCAAAGTTGTTTTGTGGATAACTTCACCTAGATTTCTTCCCTTGTCAAATGGCACTTTGTTCAGTATTTCTATTCTGGTTTAGTATCCTTATTCTCACTATAAACCTGGCTAAAAGCTTTGACCAGTGGTCATACCGTAATGTGAATGTTATGCTATCTTCAATTTTCCCTGTTAATTTATTACCTTTGAATTCAAATTTAAAAATTTTAGGACTTCAAAATTGTAGAATCTTTTTTCCATGACACAATGCAAATGACCACCTGTCCAATTTGTAGTGAAGAATTTGTTTTTTACCGGAAGTCTCATGAGCAGATGTTTTTTTGTTTGCATTCCTGTTAACATTTGATATTCGGCACTTCCAGCAGAAAGTCCAATAATGCCCTGCTTGTAGCCAGTTCTTTAGTTCACATCTTAGAACATCACTCTCACAAATTATTTACAAAGGTCTTTACACCACATACCCATGTTAAATTGATATATTTAAAGATATGTAAATATGATTTGCTTCCCATTTTCCAGTTTTGCCTTACTTTAACCAAGGTAATGATAGAAACAATTTAAGAGCTGGAGATTTTATTTTGGGCTCATGTTTTCAGAGTGTTTTACCTTCTCACAGTAGGGAAGGTATGCCAGTGTACTTCAGTCTTTGGCAGTAAGAATTTGAGGTGGTTGTTCACATCACAGAAGATCTGGAAGCAGTGGGAACAAGCTTCAGGGCTAGCATCAAGGCTAGAACCTTTGGTAGGAATATTTAATCCCAATCTGGGATTTATACCCTACCTTTGACCAATTCGTTCCTGGAAAAAAAAATCTCATATAACCTTTATTTTTATAATAAGCCTTAATCAGCACAAGAGCTGGACAGATATCTAGCCTGTATGCTATTATATCTATTTCCTAGACAATAATCCCATTATATAATTTTCCATGTTTTGTTTGGGCTGTTCCAAACTGTAATTAGCCAATCCACATGGCCATTATTTTAAGATTTTTACCCCATGACAGTTTCTCTTCTCTCTACCTTCTTCTCCTTTTCCTATGTAGTTTTCCTCTGATCCCACGCCCAGGAACCCTAAACCCTGCCTATGTCTCTTCTGTCCAGCTATTGGCTGTTGGCATCTTTATTCACCAATGAGGGATAACTTGAGGGACAAGGTGACATAGCATCACCTTCTGGGAGCAACCTGTATTCAGCATAGCAAAAGACAAAATCTCAACCATCACCTTCAAAGGCCACTTCTAGAGACTTAGCTCTGGCAGACAAACCTCTCTTTCAAAGAGATATACCTTCCAAACCAACACCGTGAGCAGAAACTTAAGCATTCAACGTATAAACCTGTGGGATCCGTGCTTTTCAAATTCAAAACATAACGTGCTCAAATCACTGACACCTTGGAAAGGTCCCCAGTTGCTTGCTCAGGTCATATCACTGAGGAGACTGTCCCTAGTTTGGACAAGACTCACAATAGCTCTAGTTCTCTGTGCTTGAAAAATGTGAAAAAAAAATAGAGTTGTGTTCAGTTTCAAGTCAGTGACTCAGCTTTGGGGCAGCATTCCAGTTTCTGAAAGACAGTTGAAAAAGGTCAAAAATGCAAGCAACCAAGTATTAGGATTGGAGTTATGAAAATTTGTGCCTTTATAGATTTATTGCCAACATAAATAAAATTAAGTATAATATAAATGTATAATATATTAGAGTATAAAATAATATAAATAAAATATAAAAATCACTCAAATTTTTATTCAGCTTTTCAAGAAAAGACCAGAGTATTTAGGGAAAATGTATGTATCTTGAACTGAATGGAAATTTCTTGGTCAACACATAAGAGAAGGATAATTTAACACACACACACACACACACACACACACACACTCTCACACACACACACACACACACACACACACATTTAATAGGACCTAGACCAGTGGATCTCAGCTTTCCTAGTGCTACAACCCTTTAATACAGTTCCTCATGTTGTGGTGACCCCCAGCCATAAAAATATTTTTGTCGCTACTTAATAGCTCTACTTTTGCTACTGTTATGCATTTTAATGTAAATACTTTTGGAGATAGAGATTTCCCAAAGGGGTTGTGACTCACAGGTTGAGAACCACTTCTCTTGAGTCTTCTAGGGATAATAACTTTAATTAAGTGGCATGTACACTGTACACATAAACAGAACACATTAAGAACATATGCAGATCTCATATTTAACGACTGCGTATCTTGTTTTCCACTATTTTATCATAATTGTGTCTACTTACCTTGGTTTTTGGTTTTGTAATTTGCAAGAAAAGTTTAACACTCCTGGGGGAAGGAAACAACAACAACAACAAAAAGAAAAAACATAACATGGTTGCTCATGCGCACTGCAGCAGCTCACCCAGTTCTGCAGTTTGGAACTGTCTACTGCAAGTGTCTCGTCCATATTCAGTTCTAGCTGTAGGCATTTTTAAATTAATGGGATGGGTCAAGTGAAGGGCACTTCGCAGTCAGTGCTGGATAAAAGTGAACACAGATATGTTGCCTCTGAATGAATATAAAGAAATATTTATAAGGGAAACTGACAAAAAAAAAAAGTTCCGAGACAATAAACTAGCTCAATTGAAGTTGAGAAAACCCTCATTACCTTTCTCCTGGTCTGTAATGCGCTACTTCATTGCCGTGATGCCTTCTTTATCTCCATCTTGGGAAGCTCGCTGCACCCAGTGTCTCTCAGCGGTATCCTTCATGAGACTGCACTGGGTGAGGAGAGGCTACTGGGTCGCTTCTATTAACTTATGTGGAAGGATAAATGCTTCTGGTTGAGATGCTATCAGGGAACAATTATTTCAACAACGTTTTAAAAATGGCTTATTGCAGTGGGAAATTGATTTGAACCCCAGAAATGGATTAACAACAGTGTCCCAGCCACACAGATGTCAACAGGTACTGCCATGTCAAACTCTAAAGCATGTCAAAAATCCATGGACATGAGTATAAGTGTGTTCCAACAACTCATCGTCCATTGTAAGTAGGTCATTGAGACCGTTAAATGTATGCCTGTGCATATAAACAGAACAGGTTAGAAAACATGAAACAGCCACAGAGATCCCCAAGCCTGTTGGAATGGACAATATTGCATTTGTTTGCTCTGAGACCTGTGTTTCTGTTGTAAGCAGAATCAGCGTCTTGTGCTTTACTCATTTCATAGGTCCCGGCGGCAGAGCTGGGCACCTATCCCTGCTTCAGTGCTCTGTGGGAGCCATGTGCATCCCTGAAGCACACGGTGAAGTGCCTCCAGTCGTCTTCTTCCTTACCACCTGCCTATCTCTCCTGAACAGGCTTTTAGAGGCTTATTACCCTTGGAAGCCACACAGTTCATTTACTTCCGCTGTGACCTATGACTTTTGTGTTCTTGCCAGGAACTGGGTAGAGACTGGCTGTGAGCAGTTGTGAAAGTGCATGTTCACTCTGACGGCAACCCTGATGAGGGAGTATGGCTTAGAGTGCCAGATCAGACATCCTCAGTACACTCTGTGAGAAAACCCATGAGATAAAGAACATAGCATTTTGCCTGCCTGCCTTCCTCCCTTCCTCCCTTCCTTCCTTCCTTCCTTCCTTCCTTCCTTCCTTCCTTCCTTCCTTTCTTTGCTTTTCCTTGCTTTTTCTTTCTTCCATTTTTCCTTCCTTCTTGCTTCCTTTTTTCCTTCCTTCCTTCTCTCCTTTCTTCCCTTTTTCTTCCTTCCTTCTTTTCTTCCTTCCTTTTCCTTCCTTCTTTCCTTCCTTTCCTTTTTCTTTTCCTTTTTTTTTTATGAATGCATATACTAACAGCTGAACCTTTATTATCTCAATATACAAATAAATGATGGCTGCAGGGTCTTCAACCTTCCCCCAAAGCACAGTTTGAGGGTACTTACATATTACTACCACACAAAATTTATTTCTACCTAAAAGTATTCTGTTTTTTCCCCTTTTATTGGATATTTTCTTTTTTTTACATTTCAAATGTTATCCCCTTTCTGGGTCTCCCCTCCAGAAACCCCTTATTCCATTCACTCCCTGCCTTTATGAGAGTGCTCCCACACCTACCCACCCACTTCCATCTCCCCACCCTGGCATTTCCCTACACTGGGGCAGTGAACCCTCTCAGGCCCAAGGGCCGCTCCCACTGATGTCCAACAAGGCCATCCTCTGCCACATATGCTGCCAGAGCCATGGCTCCCTCCATTCCTTCCTTTTCTCCTTCCTTTTTCTTCCTTCCTTTTTCCCTTCCTTCTTTCTTTCCCCTTCCTTCCCTCTTTCCTTCCCTCCTCCATTGTCCCTTCTTTATTCCCTCATTCTCTCTCCCCATCCCTTTCCCTCCTCTTCCTTTCCTTTCTCAATGTCCACCTCCATTTCTCTCCTTTCTTCCTTTCTCCCTTCCTTCTTTCTTTCTTTTCTTTCCTTCCTCATTCCAATTTCTAGCAATCTCAGTCTACATTTTTATTAACATGAGCTCTACAAATTGTGTGGCTGGCACCAGTGAGATAGAACAGTACCCACAGACAAATTGCATTAGTCAGGGTTCTCGAGAAACACAGAACTTAATGGGTAGTCTCTAAATAGTAAGGGAATTTGCTGTTGACTTGCAGTCTGTAGTCCAACTTCCCTACAATGCAGTTGTTTATGGAAATCCAAGGATCTAGCAGTTGCTCAGTCCCACAAGGCAAGCAGACAAAGAAAAGAGTGTCTTCTTCCAATGTCCTTATGTAGGTCTTCAGCAGGTGTGGCTCAGATTAACAGTGGGTACCACCCTGCCTGGATCTGAGACTTGCTTTGTCCCACATGAACTTGAACTCAGAGATCTCCTTGCCTTAGTCTCCTGGGATTCATAGCAACTATGCCTCAAGATCTCCGTGCCAAGGTCCAGGTCAGAAACTTGTATTTCCCAGCCTCAAGATCTGGATCACAGGTGAGCCTTTGAATTCTGGATTGTAGTTCATTCCAGATATAGTCAAGTTGACAACCATAAATAGCCACTACACAAATGATAATCATATTTATTGTTCTACTACTACCAGACCCCCTTTAATGGCATGAACCTGTGAAAATGTCAGGCGAGATTGACATTCATCACATTCAGTTTACTGCCACTTTGCTCTTGTAATTTTCATGTGTCCACAATGTTCCTTTAGTCATAGGTGACTGAAAATGCCTTGGATAGAGTGAAGTCTTCTTCAAAAACTCTCCCACCATTCAGCAAGGGAAAGGAAAAGGGAGGGAAAGAGGGAGGGAGGGAGGGAGGGAGAGAGGGACAGAGACAGAAACAGAGACAGACCGGCAAACAGAGGGAAAGACAGACAGTCACATACAGAGTCAGACAGAGAGACAGAAAGACAAACAGAGGGAGAGACAGATAGAAACAGAGAGAAAGAGAGGAGAAGAGGAAAAGGAAGAGGAAGAGGAAGAAGAAGAAAGAAAGATAAAATTTTGCATTACATTGCAAACAGACACATGAAAATGATAAAACCCTCTTTTGTGCATGCCTTCTTCTCCACCCTGCCACATGTTCAGAGAATGTGAATACAGGACTAGCCTCTTAGTGAAAAATCTTTGTTTTGCATCCCCATTTCAACCTGACTCTATGTTCATAAACTTCTCATGTACTGCCCAATCAGCCCAGTGCATTGTTGGTGCTCCGAATTCTCACATTCTCAGGCAGGAGCAGACGCTCCAGCACAAGGGATAAACCTGACCACAGCAAAGCTGTATTGTTATAATTAACCTCCGATCCTGCATTGGACAATACTGACAAACATTTACACAAATGCTCTTAAATTTGCCCGATTTGCTAGCAAATTTCACACCTCGTGAAAATTATGCATAATTTAATAGAAGCATCTTTCCAAAGGGCAAAATAAAAAAAAAAAATACTTTTCAGAAAATTCATGTTGTCTTACTCCTTGTCACTTCTTCTCTGCAAATTAGAACTCTCACGCAATATCTGTGACTTCCTTCAAATGCTTTAGAACTCGGAAACTCAGTACTTGTAACTTTGGCTGGAAACATGAAAATAAGCCTAGCGTGGAATGCCCTCTTCCTTTATAGAGGGCTGTCGGGGCTTGCTTTTCACTGTGGGAGGAATCCATTCTTTGTAGAATATTCCCACACATGTCTGTGTCTATTTCTCAGAGTGGTGCCACAAAGGATATGACCCCTTTGCTCCCAGTAACCTTTCATGGTGCTGAATCGCCTGGACGTTGGTGCCAGTCAGCACGATTTGATTTGCTATGGTAAGAATAAGATTATATCTAACAGCGCAGGGGGTGTCATTTCCAGGTTCAATGAGCACAGATTTAGAACTAGTCCTCCTTTTGACCCTCGCGATTCTCTTGAACTCTTGTACCTTCTTTGACAGTGTTTGTGAATGACTGAATTCATGGAGACTCAAGGTTATTTTAATGACAATGGTCCCACAA
>NC_034594.1:21904188-21923362 GCF_900095145.1 Mus pahari | reverse complement strand
TTTTTTTTCTAGTTTATTTTTAATCTCCTTTCCCTGCAAATTAGTGACAGAAAATGGCAAAGTTGACACTGTGTTTATCATCAGATGTTTTTCCTTGAGACCTCCAGAATAAGGTTAAAACAAGCAGCATTCCTGATTGCAATCAATCAGTGCTGTTAAGGTTTTTTTTTTTTTTTTAGGCTAAGACACCTGCCTTAAAGGAAAGGGGAAAGTTAAGCCCTTTGATGCTTTCAGCACAATGGAGGGAAATCTGGGAAATCTGTTCCAGATAGGATCAAAGAGTCTCACTTTGTACCCATGAAGTTAATAGCTTTAAATCATATGTGGCACCTATCTCCTAGCATCCTAATTTCAAAAGGTGAATGACTCATCCTCAGAGGAAAACATGGCTGTCTTCTGCACAAGGAGTTTCTGGGAGGAGTAAAGAAGTAAGGATGCTTAGGTTTGGGATGTGACTCCGAAGTAGAGCATTGGCTGTAGGACTTGTTTGATCTCCAGCATAGAAAGGAAGAGACAAAGGAAGAAAGAAGGAAGGAAAGGAAGGAGGGAGGGAGAGACAGAGGGAAAGAGGGAGAGAAGGAGAGAGAGAGGGAGAGAGAGAGAAAGGGAGAGAGAGAGACAGAGACAGAGACAGAGAGAGGGAGAACTCTAACAGCACACAGGAACTTGACAACCTGTTTTTACTGGAGACCTCAGTTCTTGCCCTTGCTCCATAGAAGCTCCTCCTAATTCGGTCTGTGTCAACCGCATCAAATTTGGTCGTGTGAGTGACAAGAAGCCATGATGGTTATGGAGATCATTATTGACCTGAGGAGAACTGGAGATATTGAGTTCCAGCTGCAAAAGAAAACCTGATACAGTCTATGGACCACGGGGGCCAGACGTTAATAATTTAGACAAAGGAGTGAATGAGCTCAGCCTGGCAGCTCTCTTCCTCTTCCACAGTGGAAAGTAAGGATATGAAACACGAGGGTTTCCAATAATTATAGACACACATGGCACTATTCTTCTCCAGGAATTTAAATGAGCAAAATCAAATCACAGTCGACCTTACAGACTCTAGAGCTAAAGACTGATTCTTCTCTTTACCACCGGTGCAGTAGGGTGGTCATGTGACATCAGACCAAGCATGTCTCTATCCACTACCTCCATCTCAAATCAACCCACCTTCCTTTAATGCAGAAGGTATTGTTTGTTTGTTTTCCCTGTGTGCGTTCGGAGCCAGTGGGAGTGAATGTTGCATGTATGTGTGCGCTTGTCTAGAGAAAGTAGCAGATGTGGATGGAGGGTAATTAAAGAGCGAACAGTTCTCTGGATGCTTGGACTGACTATGCTGGGGCCTTGCCATGAAGTGGGGCACACCCTCTCATGTAGACTGAGGATCCATACCCAACAAGGCTTTTGAACAAGCCAATGACAGAAAAAGAAAAAGAAAAGTATAGTCTGAAGGAAATTGAAAAAGAAGGACAGAAACCTCCCCAGGTTGTAATGAAGTTTCACATTCTGACTCTTGCCAGAAGAGAAAGGAGAGAGAAAGGAGAGAGAGAGAGAGAGAGAGAGAGAGAGAGAGAGAGAGAGAGAGAGAGAGAGAGAGAGAGAGAGAGAGAGAGAGAGAGAGAGAGAGAGAGAGAGAGAGAGAGAGAGGAGAGAGAGAGAGAGAAAGAGAGTGATTACACACTTTTTTTGTTGTTTTATAACTTTGATGGACTTTTCTTCATGGGAACATTGGTGATGATTTTGCATGTCTGTTTTAAGTATTCGTGTGCCAAACAAAACCCACGTGATTGCTGCGATAGCTTGTATATGCTTGGCCTCAGGAGTGGCATTATTTGGAGGTGTGGCCTTGTTGGAATGGGTGTGGCCTTGTTAGAGTAGGTGTGCCACTGTGGGTGTGGGCTTTAATACCCTAGTCCTAGCTGCCTGGAAGTCAGTCTTCTGCTAGCAATCTTCAGAGGAAGATGTAGAACTCTCAGCTCCTCCTGCACTATGCCTGCCTAGATGCTGCCATGCTCCTGCCTTGATGATAATGGACTGAATCTCTGAACCTGTAAGCCAGCTCCAATGAAATGTCCTCGTAAGAGTTGCCTTGGTCATGGTGTCTGTTCACAGCAGTAAAACCCTCACTAAGACACTTCCCTTTCAAGGGTATCAATCTGTATCCAATACAAAAGTTTCATTCCCTAATGGTTGTTTTAATACATCTACTCGAACCAATTATCAATTTTTTTTTTAAATAATTTTTATAACCATGGGATTTTAACCAGTCAGAAGTAAGTCTGGGCCAATCAAATCATTTGATGTAAACTGGAATAAGTCCATAATATATTCAAGCCCTTAGTGCTAAGCTAAGACAGACAGACATCTTCCCTATCATTCCCCCAAGAAGAATGATATAGAATATTAGGCAATCTATGGTTTTTTTTTTTAAGTTATTTGCAATTAGCGTACTTTTGAAAAATGAAAAATGAGTAGGAATTGCTTTTGTCCTTTGAAATATTTCCACCTCTCCTATTCCTTTGTACACTGCGTTATGAAGAATTAGGAAGTAACCCAGAGCTAATGCTTCTTCCTTATGTGCTTTAAAATCTAAAGCCTACATATTTTAACAGTTCAGACTTGCCCACGCTTAAAATAATCAATACTCATTAAATGCAGAGGCCTTGTTTATGACCCCAGCACAGTTGTCCATTTCCTTTCTTTCTTGAAGCCCCAAGACCTTGCTTGCAGGCACTAATTTCAGGACATTCCCTTGGTGCTGAGAGCAAATCCTCTTCACACAGCCACAGCCTTCCGATTCCCTTTGCTGGAATTTTAGGGGCAGGCAAGGTGAATGTCATGCCATCTTCAATTTGTCCCTCACCTCTGAGCGCATGATGGCTCCCATCACCATGGCAATCCCATGATTTGCATGGGTCAGAATGCGCATCGCCCATGTCTGTGTTTTGAGCTGTTTCTTGGATGTGCTATTGTTACTTTTCATCATCACTGCTTTCTCTGATATACCCAAGCTGGCCTTCTGTCACAGTCAATGTCAACGAATACATCAGGTGACAGTGTTATCAGGGAAGTTCAGCGTCAGCATTGCCCCGGGCCCCCACCCAACTGTGTCAGCACCTGACCCTGCGCTGGTTCATAGCCACATTTTAAATTATAATTCACTTATTCTGCGCTGGGATCGTCCTGATATTTACAGGGAGGATGAGCTGCTCAGGTGAAAAGGAGACATCTTTTCATTTCCGTGGATTAAGTAAAACCAGAAAAGGAAGAAAGTTTGGGCTTCTTGTTTCCAAAAGGGCTGTCTTTCTTCTGATTTCTGACTAGTGTCTTTTTAACAAGTAAGTAACAGTTTTCACACCCATGGGAATATTCTCTCTCTCTCTCTCTCTCTCTCTCTCTCTCTCTCTCTCTCTCTCTCTCTCTCTCTCTCTCTCTCTCTCTCTCTCTCTCTCTCTCTCTCTCTCATGAGAAGCCTAGAATTTCTAGACTATTTTGTTCCTAAGATGAAAGATTGAATGTTGAAGCCCCATGTCAGGAGGCTTCTGGAACTCGGGCCCCCTGTCTTTAGACTACAAGACTACAATCGGGTGTTCTTAAAGCCAAGAGACTGGCCAGGGGAAATGACATTCTTCTGGCTTGACAACATGGGAGAGACATTTTGAAGTTCTTCTACTAAAATATGTCATGCACATGGCTTTCCCTCCTCTAAGACATCGTACCTTTTCCGAGGAGAGCCAGCTAGATTCTGCTACTGCTTCTCCTAGTCTTGTCTCTTCTCCACTTTATACCTATTCCAAGCCAAGCAGCCCTGGGGTACCAGCAGATTCAATGCCTGCTACGGATCCAAGTTCATGGATATTAAGTTCTTGCTATATCCTCACATGGGAGAAGAAGTGGGAGAGTTCCCTCTGGATACTTTGTTAGGTTCCTGACTCCATTCCACCCGTGGGGGCTCTGATCTCCTTTCTTCATGTGGTTCTATGTTTTTATTTTTTTAAATTGGGTTTGAAAGATTTCCACATAATATATTTTGATAATATCCTTTTGCCTTTCAAAACTGCTCCTAACCCCTCCTCATCTTTCTTCCTATCCAACTTTACATTCCCATTCTCTCCTCTCTTTTTCAAAAAAGTCAAAGTAAACAAAACACTGCAAAAAACAAGGACACCAAACCAAGCCAAAGCAAAAACAACACACGTGCATGCACACAAACACACACACACACACACACACACACACACACACACACACTGGATTACATTTTTTATTGGCCAACTACTCCTGACATAGGAAAATATTATTTATTTTTTACATGCTTGAATGTTTTGATTACATGTATGTATATTTACCATGTAAGTGAGTGCCTAGTCGGGTAGACAGTCAGAAGAGAGCATCAGATCTCTTGGAACTGGAATTACAGGCAGCTGTAACCTAACACATGGGTGCTGGAAACTGAACCCTTATTCTCTGCAAAAACAACAAGTGCTCTAAACTGCTGCACCATCCCTCTACCCCTCATGTCTGACTTTCTATCACAGACACCCCAGCAATGAGGACTTAGATAAATACTCTTTGGAAAGACAGATTTTCCATCTCCTTCAATATAATTGTTACTAAGAGAGCTCGTGAAAGCATTTCCATATCTCAGAACCAAATATATTTCCTCAAGCAACTTTAATCATCTGGTGAAAACTAATATGGACAAAAAATGGAATCTGTGGATCTTTTCCTAATTGCCCTTTTTAAAAGCACAGTTATGGAACATAAGAGTCCAAAGGTCGAAGATAACAATGAAAATTTCCAAGATGAAAATGAAAATATACTGTATGGCAGGGTGCTTATGAAAATCAAACCATTTTCGTAGACTCCTATGTGGTTTTTTCCTCAGGATTCATTCAGACCATTTCTTTAAGATAATCATTTATTTTTCTGAGACTTACTTTATAACCATTTAGGTCAGTCACTTAAAAAAATTAAAAGCCATGTTCTGCATTTCAGATGGTAAGGATGGAAATTTAAATTTCATTTGACTTGCTTAACTGTAAGGTACCTTAAAGGGCTTTGCCCAGGAGCAAATTGTCTCAAGACACATTAGGGGACTGTGAGACAGATGCCTTGGGAATCACAAGATGAAGTGACTTCAAAATAGAATGGGATGGAGAACAATGGACAGGCAGAGGATGCTACAGACAAGGGCTTGGGGTTAACAGTGTTCTGCCAATCTGAGAGCCAGGTCAGGCCAGAGAGAAGCCTGAGAACCAGGATGGCTGCTCTAAGGCTGGAAGCCTGCTGAGCAAATGCTGTTTCATCCTCAAAGACCTTGAGCACAGGACAAACAAGGCCAAATTTGCATTTTATAAAGGGCATTGTGGCAGGAGGGGGAAGATAAAGCAGAGCCTAGAGAGACTGGAGATAGAGGAAGCAAGAGATAAGAAGAGCCTCAACATGGATGGTGGTGCCTCAAAGCCCTTCTGAAAGGTGCATTTTTGCCCTTTTTAATCAATCATCAATCATTGTCCTCAGACACACTCATGGCACATGCACTACATCTTCACATGCAAGTGTACATGCACACACACACACACACACACACACACACACACACGTATATACTACCAATTTTAGAATTTGTTTCTAACCAGACATTTATATTAATACATGAAATTACTGTATTACTTGACAACATGGTGTAGAACACAAATATATTTTAAAATACATTTTGTAGTATTACACCTAAAAATAGATACACAGGCGCACAATCACACACATCAGAGACTGTGGTGTTACAATTTAAAAATAACCATTTCATATTTCCTTCAGTGTTCATAATATTTAAATTAAGAAGCAAACAGACCAAGATAAAGAATCAAAAGGAAAATTAAGAATCTGTATGATGGCTGGTAACTCATTTTGGGGTTTTAACGTTTTTCTGGGTTGGAAATACAGGCTTAGAAAAGTTTTAGTCCTGGAATGCGGCTTTGTCTTAGGACCAGAACTAGAGAGAGTAGAAATAGAGTAACCCCTCCTGGATTTCACAGGCCTCCTTGTCATGAGGATGCATGCCATCTCCTTCATTCTTAGTGCCATCACTTGATTCAGGACTGCACAAGCTACCCTTTATCTCTGGATGTTCAGAAGTATTGCTACATAGAACAAATGAATATAAAAAAATCTTAAAATGCCTCCTCTAGGGATTGCAAAATATGGCTTTTCAGCCCATCGCCACCAATGCCCTGTATGACATATCAGGTGAGAACCACAGAAGGAGACATCTGTGATGGTTTCATTTGTTACACTGTGGTCTTGATATTAATCAATCAACCATAAGGAAAGTGTTGCAGTTGTTGGGTCAAATTCCCATTCTGTTAAGCTATAGTCACAGTAGACAATAAAACAATATCTTCATGAAGTTGCTTCAACTTGAGTCCCCCCCCCCCCACTTTTCAGAGATACAAGAGAATATATAGGAGAAATACTCAGACTTTGGGATCGGATCTTTGTTTGGGATAACCCTGCACATTACCGTGCTGTCTTGTGAATGCTTGGCCAAGACAGTGAATTAAAGCTCCAGTCAGTCCTGCATTGAAAAAGGAAAATATTCCATACTCTACACCATTGCTAAACTGTGACATTCATTAAGCCAGATGAAGGGAATGAACTTTTTTTTTTTTTAATTTATAACTGATCCTGCCTTTGATGCCTGTACCAAGACATATGCACCCTCATTGTACATCAAAGGAAATTGAATTCTGTCTGACTTGTAATATGACAAGTCCTCATGAGTGACACACATTAGAATGGGAAACAATGCAGATGGATGTACAAGAAATCTCAAGTTCAGCTACCATAAAGGATACTGAGCTGCCTGTATTGGATACAAAGAAGGTACTAAGTACTATATTGTTTCAAAATACAGCTTAAGTTCTTAAGTTCAAGTTGAATTGGGCCATAGTATCAGATCTATCCTATCCCTTAGCTTGTGTGCCCCTGGAAGAGTTGCCCTTGGGAACAAAATGCAACTAGATACATAGGTAAGTGGGAGATATTTCAGAAGCAAACTAAGTAATTTCCTAAGGTGTTTCATGTGAGGGTCAGTGCGCACTCTTACTGCTCTCCTTTATACCACACAAACTTTCAAATGAACTTATTTCTTGTGCAATTAGCTGCCACTACCTCTCTGTCACTTCTGGACTTGAATGTGGCATTTGGATTTCTAATGTAATTAAAAATTACAGAAATCCTTTCAAAACTATATTTCTATATTTTTATAGCTAATAAAATAAATTGTATTCTTTGCAGTGGATTTTCATTCCTTTCTTTAATACTTCCACATTTGTGAAAATTGTAAACTATCTTATGAAAAATTATTTTGAATGATTGGGTAGAGGGGTGAGTGGTTTTATTTTGTCTTAAAGTTACTGTTGAAAATGTCTGAAAAATTATTATGTTCTTTTTCTTTGTGATCCAAGTTAAGAAATGATCTTACATAGAGAAGAAATAAGGCATTAAATTTCATATATATCCCTTATTCTAGTTCCATTCAAAACAAGGTAACAGTGATACCAAATGATATGTTGTATGAAAACAACATGAAACATTGTTCTCAAGGTAAATTGGCAATAAATGTGGAGAAATATCTTATGAAAATGTATGTAGTACTTTATTGCATGATCAGATTTAGACAATTATGTAACATATATTCATTTTTTCAGATAATGTATTTATCATACCTATGTCTGTGTAAGTTGTGCTGGTCATGGTCACCTTTCTAGGCTAGAGGAGAACTCTGTTTCATTGTATCACATTGGTTCTTCCAAAGATAAGGTGTAGGAGGAATGGCAGGGCCACCTGTGTGCATAAACACTTTGTGTGCAAACACAAAGACATCTCCTGCAGGAGGACCTAATAGAAGATTGCCTGGGAGACCAAAGGTTGCTGACCGCAAACGAGTCAGCCAATCGGGAAGAGCTGCTTAGAAGTGATGCTTTCTTGGGACCAATGGGGCATGGGTAGAGGCTATTAAAGGAGCTTGCAGCAGTGGTCAGATAAGAGTTTGCTGCATTGTTTCTCAGCTGCTCCTGGAGTCTGTGCCATTTGATTCCAGGCCACCTCACCTCCAACCTCCCCAAAGGCAAGTAGAGCCTGGCAGTGGGCAGTCAGGGACACAGGCAACATTGAGGCAATGAAATAAAAGCTCATGTCCCTGAATGAGATCCTCATACATACACTGCCACCACAAGGAGAGTTCTTTCTCCCACACCACAGCACTCAGAGGCAGTCATCATGAGCCATGGTGCTTTGAGGGCGTGGCTGTCTCTCCATGGACTCTCTCCAGGAGCCATGCGAAAGCATGGCTGCACTAAGAAAACTGAGCTGCTGGAAGACACGGGGATGAGAAGATATGAAGTCTCTGTGAAGACCGTTTAACTGAGAAGAAATAAGGCTGTGCGAAGCTGTCTAGTTGAAAAGCACACACTTTGAGAATGGATAAGGAAAAAAATAGGTGTTGCTTCTGGGAGACGAACTTAGGGGTGAGGATTAAAGATGCACACAGTCACACAGCCTGGGGAATAGGAGACACTGCAGTGGATGCCCGTGATCCATCTTCCTGCTCATGCTTAGCTCTTGGGTGTCCTCTAACAGTCTATATATCAAACCTGTGGTTCTCATCCGTGGTACTATTGGAAGATGGTAGAGCTTTTAAGAACTGAGAGCAAATACAGGGAAGTTAGCCCCTGGGGTATACAGTGGTTAGGGATGTTGGCATGCCAGTCTCTCTGTCTCAGTCTCTCCTCTCCCCTCCCCTCCCCTCCCCTCTCTCTCTTTCTCCTGTTACTTCCCACTCAGTATCAAGTGCTCAGCTCATTCCACACAGGCCCAAGTAACAAATCCAGTTAAACCTGGACCAGAGCCTATGAAGTAATGATTCAATACTGTTCAGTGTCCCAGGTGTTTTCAGCAACAGCAGGAAGCTAGCCCACTCCATCCAAATGAGAATTTAAACCAAAGGGAAAACCAGAAAGGACTTCTGCCAGGAGTGAAGTGGGTTTGGTCAAAGAATCTAAGAACACTTAGCCCTGATGGGAAGCAATGGGTGACGCCAGGACATGTTTCCCATTTGTCGGCCGTCACTGAAAACCTCTCCATCACATGCATAACCTGCTCTTTGCTGCACCTGCCATGGACACAAGCAGCTAAGGCACCAACACATATGCTTACGTGACTCCGAGATGATTACTACCTACCCACACAATGGGCAGAGGACGGAAAACCCCACTGAAGCTTTCTTTCAACGGGGAATTTTGCATCTCAATTAGATGGAGAAACTGTTAGCTCAATGATTGGGGAAAAAAAAAAAAGACTCCAATATTAGCAATGAGGGTCCCTTGAGTCTACATCATAGCTTACCACTTGTTATAGAAAGAAACACATATTTTCATCACTGATGCCTGCTCCCTGTTGGAAGGAGGCTGACAAAGCTGCCAGGTCTAAAGATGGTACGCCTCCGAGGACTTCGAGAGAGGTCAACAGAGATGGATATTCCAGCTGCCGGACCTTTTCTCTCACATGCTAAGTGTGGGCTTTTTGCACACTGAAAACTGGGAACATAGCCAGGCAAAGCCAGAACGAATTAATCCTGTGTAAAATGCTCTATTAGGAAATTGTGCTCATCTAGGGCCAGCAAGCCAAGTGGGGTGATATGAGTAGGGCACAGAACTGGGAAAACTTTCTCAGCAGAGAGTCGGGCATATTCCAGAAGCTTAAAGCGCATACAAGGACCGCATTAATATAATTTGACTTACATATTTTATGATAGAGGAAAAAAAATTGATGTGCTTTCCATACAACCTGTACTGCAAACAATGCAATACTTAATACTGGGCTAGCAATAGGAAATGGAGTACTGTCCTAAGAAGCTGGGCAGTGGCCGTGAGCTGCAGATTGCTCCCCTCTCAGCCAGTCAATCATGAGTGAAAAACAAAATAGTAAACAATAAAATAAGCGTGCTAAGCCACTCACCTGGAATGTGCATAGGACTGGTGCATCAAATGCAGATTCAAACGAAAGTGCAGTGCATCATTTCGTCTTAGATTGGAGTGTCCTGCTATGATACCACTACTAGTGGTGAAGCATCCGTGTTGGGCTACAGATAATCAATACAAAAAGGAGGAGGCAGAAACGAGCTAGAGGCACAGGCAGGGGTAACTGCTTCCGAGATTTTCTCTACTGTGTTTAGAATTATGATCGTCTTATCCACATAGCAAGAGCTAGGTACAGAGTCTACTGTACCATGGTCTTCTCTCACAATGATCTCAAGTCTATATTTACTTAGGCATCCTATGTGCAGAAGGTGCAGGATTCTCACCAGCCTCTGCATCTATAGTGATGCTCCGACTCAGGAGCAAATAGCTGGACTGTTTCAGGCATAAGGTGTCATTGAATGAGGTTGACATACAAACTCAAAACTTAAGGATGCCATTCATCACCAGTGGAAAAATAAATTAACTATTGTTATGAAGAAAGTATTTGCAATTGAAAATGTTCAGCAAACATATACTATTTTAATGGGACAAAAATCTAAGGCTTAAAGATATATGGGAATAAAACTAGGAGAATAGGTTTGTACAATATGGTTAAATTTTCAATTAAATTTATTTGAAAAATGCAAGACAAGCAAGTCTAATCTGAGAATGGTTCCTTGCAAGGACTTTCCTTTTTTACTACCACTGGGTAGTTTTATTAATTAATGTGTAAGAATTTCTGAACATCTTTTCTGTGTATGGCATTTGTGTGTGAGTGTGTGTTACAACTGTATGAGTGCATGTGTGTGCACAGGCATATGAAGGCCAGAGGCTGATCCTGAGAGTCTTTGCCATTCATTCACCATTTTATTTACTGAGGCAGCACCTCTTGGGGAGCTCAGCTGTCACCAACTCAGCTGGGAGAGCTGGCCAGCCTGCTCTATATGTCTCCTGTCTACAGCTCCCAAGCACTGAGATTGCTTGTGGGTCCTATGGCTTCCAGCCTTTGCCAATAATGCTGGACACCCAAAGGCCAATCCTCCACACATGCGGCAAATCCCAGATTCATTGAGTAATCTCCCTAGCTCTTTAAAAATTAAAACTAAAATACTATACATGTTCTAAACAGATATTTACTGGTTAATTTCCACTTATAAGAGGAAAATTGATCACACACTGTACAAGGACAGAGTTCTGTAATCACAGATTTCCTAATGTATTTCATGTAAGGATTTGTCATTATTTGTAGTGCATTATATATTTCCTCACATATCTTTTTATGTAGGTATATACATGTTTACTGACACATATGCATACATTCACACATATACACATACAAATAGCATAATTAATCACTTATCATACATAAATACAAATAGCATAATTAATCATTTATCATAACCTAAGGTTTGGGGACTTTATTTTTCTCTATTCTTTCAGATCCTAGAGACATATGGCAGTGATTTTATTTAAGCTACCGTTGTTTCACATGTGGAAAAATGAATTTATCTTAGATTTCTCATGAGAGCATTCAATTTTAATGTCTCACAAATATTGCAATAACATTACATTTGAGACTATATTCTGAAACAATAAGAGCCACTTACAGGAAAGCCGTGGGTACTTTTCCCATGAAATTTGCTAATGTATATAATCAAAGCAAATAATGAGGTGTGATATGGTGAGCATGCTGTTCTGTTTGAAAGGTATTCACATACAATCTTGCTTTGCATTTCACATTAGTGAGAAAATTAGTAATAATTTGACAAAGGAAATTCAGTAAAGACATATCCCTGTGTGACATAAATCTCCTTTCTTTTTGAAAACCTCCACACACAAAAAAACCACCACATTCCTACATGTGTATTGTGAACATATACAACCCAGGGTGGAAAGATTTGGAAAAAAACCAATGCCACGAAGGCACAAAGCTATAACGAAATGACAATCCTCAAGTATGATAGCAGAAATATTGGACAGAGTTACTTCATTACCACTTGGGATAAGGGAATACAGCTCTTGAAACTATGCTCTAATTTGTACAGAATCAATAGTTTTTCACTGCTCTAAATTTTTCTGTGAAGAAAAATCTCACTGGAAAGAGTGGGGGCAATTATAACAGCAAAGCTATTCTTCCACTTAGGAAGAAGTAACAGTAACCAATTTCCCTTCATGTGAGTCTCCAACAACTGGAGTGGAACCTGTCCTTAAACATGCTGCCTGTCTGTGGCTCCCATTCCTCTAACTGGCTGCCTGTCTGTCCTCAGTGAGAGAGGTAAGTCTAGCCCTGCAGAAATTTGATGTGGCAGAATGGTGGGGGCATGGAGGGGGGAGAGATGTGGTGGCTTCACCTTGTCAGAGGAGGAGTGGGGAGGAGGGGAGGGACTGTGTGAGGAGGGCACCAGGAAGAGTTATGGGGTGCTGGGGACAGCCATCGAGATGTAAAGTGAATAAAATAAATTAACTAATGGGGGAAAAAAAAAAGAAGAAGCAAACTTCATACCCTGTATAGGTCATACTCATACTGAAAAGCAAGCCTTGCTTATTTATAGCATAATGAATAAATTTATTATCAAAAAAAGCTAAGACATAGACACAACCCATGAGACAACTTTTCAACCATTTGACACAGGCGGAAGAGAGGACTCTCTGGGAATAGGAAAACATAGCAGAGAAGATGATTGACCCAACTTCAGGCAGCCATGAAGTATAGTAGAGACCTCAGAACTCTCCCTAAGTTGAAGAGATACAAGTCTGATATAGGGAAGCCATATCAAGCTGACTGGAATTGTCAGAGAGAAAAAGAAATCCAGAGAGGAAAGTGTCTCTCAGACAGAAAGCTGGGGAGGTTTCACAGGTGAGAGTCTAAAAACAGAACAATTGTGCAATGGGTCCTGAGGAGAATGGAGTTGGCTTTGAGGGCAACTGTATCAGAAAAGCTAGGCATTTTCTTGGGTAAGACCAAGGTTGCTTTTATTGGCAGAAACATCCCAGAATTGAGGAGCCCATTGTTCAAGGCTTCATAAGAGTTTTCTCTGTTGTCTTAATCCCAATGTATATGATGTTGCTTTCTCAAACAATGATACTTGCCAAAAACAGTTGTCCAAATTACTGATAGCCCAGCTAGCTTCAGAGTGAAATCCTGCCTGTAGCTCTCACGGCCCAAGTCCTACAGTTCTTAGAAATAAGGGCATTGTTCAGACACACAGGGTATATCATGTGGTTTTTACAGCCCTACAGATGGAAATTTGAAGTGTTACACTTCCACCCATGATTCTGGTATAGCAGAATTAGTCAGCTCAGTATTAAGCTTATTAGTCTGAAAAAATATCGCCAAGTATCAGACTCATCGTCACTCAAAAGAAGCCCCTTGTAAGTATGTGAGTAGGAACATCTGAAACAATTCTGCATTTCTCTTTGCCATGCAGTGTCCTGCGCTGTTAACCTCCCTGGCTTCTGGAGTTCACGGTGTCGCACGTCTTATCAGATTGGGCAGCCAATCAGGAATCCCCTGAATCAATTCAGAAATCTATTCCTAAGGATTCTGTTCCTCTGTGAGCATCCTTAACAACAAAATCTATACTAGTCAATGTTCTCTAGAAAAATGTCATTAATCGTGTATATAGGAGAAAGATTTAAGTAACTGAGCTTTTCACATTAATCGGGTTTCATTCACTGTGATAAAGTGCCTGGTAAAACAACTTAAGGAAGGAAGGAGTTCTTTTGCTCACACTTACAGAGGTTTCCCTCCATCAAGCCAGGAAGAGCGGGGAGCAAACCCGTCTAGTGTGGGAGGTAGAAATTAAAGTGTACAGAAAGGGTCAGGGCAAGATGTAGTCCCCAAGGACACACACCCGGTGACCTCCTTCCTCTGACTAGCCTCTATATCATACTTTACAGAAACCCCAGTGCCACTAGCCTTTAGTCTGCTAATGACGGCAGAGCTCTCTGGATCTAGACACTTCCTAAGTGAGTGCTTCAGCCTGCAAAGAAGACTTCAATACAAACCTTGTTAATAAGCATCATATTCCCAACATGAGCCATGCAACCCAAGGAGTTGTCAACTCTGAAATCGTTAGGGATGCAGGACATGCTACAAACTGCAAATTTTGAATAAACAATTGATCTGAACTTCACGGGTCAGGCCAGCAGGCTGGAAATATAAACAGTTCTACAACACAATTTCTTCTTCTCTTGGAAGCCCAGTCTTTGATCTCCTGGCCTCCCATTGATAGGATGAGACTCGGATCTGCTTCAATGAAAATTTCTCATTACATGTATTAAGCACATCTAACGAAGGCCTTCACAGCAACATCCAAACTTGCTCTTATAAGATACTCGGGCTGACATAAAATCACCATCACCAACTCTACGAAAAGTCAACACTTTTTATTACTGGTAACATGGAGACTCACAAAGGAGGATCCAGAAATGCCTGTCTGCTGCTTCTGTTGCTGACTCTCTCTGTACAGGGAGAGATGTCACCAGCGTTTATGCTTAGTTGTAGAACAGAGTGTGTCCACAGAATACTCATCCACACTCACGACCCATATCTTTTACAGAGGTAGCCGTTTATTCTCTGACAGTTTCATACATGTATATAATACATTAACACTCATCCCTCAACCTTCTCCCATTCTCCTTCCACTCCCAGCAACCCCCACTCCCCTCCAAGTCTGTTCCTGTCCTTAGGATGCCCTGCTTGATGTCTTTTGGTTTTGCTTCACTCCTGACCCACTGGGCTTGCACACGAGTGTGAAGCTTTCTTTCCACTGGCATGGGAGCGTGAATTGCTGCCCACACTCCTGAGGACATTGAGGACACTGACTTCTTCTTGCCCAGCAGCCCTTCATTGTGATTAGCTCTTCATGAGACCCTTGCCAAACATGACTTAGTGCTTATGTGACTGTTCTTTTGCAGCCCCTATGCAGGTAATCAGCAGAAATCTAGGCCTGTAGGAAAGATCTATCAGGTGGCAGAGTCCCACAGGAAACACTTCTACCAGCCGTAGAGTATTTACTCCTTCATTTTCATGTGGAACCTCTTTAATTATGGTTTGAATACTTCAATAACCCAATTTAATGTACACAACACATATACCCCCAACACACATACACACACACACACACAAAACCACCACACAACACACACGCAACCCCCCTACACACACACACCACAATCTCCACACATTTTCTTTCTTTCTTAAACAATGTTGTTTGGGGGGGGGGCAGAGAGCTTTATGTGGCCATTTGTGTGGGTTTGAGTGAATATGGTTCTTAACAATGCCAAAATCATTCCATGTGAATTCATTTGGGCTCACAGCAACTGTCTGTTGTTGTCAGGTATATGCCACTTCTATTTGAATACGGATTCTAGTGTAGAGTGGGTCAGATATCAACCATTGGGCCTCAATGAATGAGCGAAGATTAACTAACAAAGGAAACCTACAGCTTATGAGTTCTCAGAGTATATGTTCACATTAGTGTTGGCAATCAGGCACCTCCATGACCAGCCCAAGGAACCTGGTGACAGTAGGACCATCGGGCCCCTTCATGGGCAGCCCGAGAGACCTGCAACAACAGGACAGGTCATCACTAGCTGCCCAGAGGCGACACATTCCCATTGTTGACTCCTGGTACAAGTCCTCCAGAGTAGTGAATGCACCACATCTTACTCCCACTCCCTGTCCAAAATAACTGCACATCTCTGCATTTCCCTTCTTCCCTTCCTCCACACAGAGGCAGCTTCTGTGCCGCCCCCACCCTTCTCTTTTAACAAACCTCCCATGTGAGACCTGTGGCATGGTGTGAGTTTGTTAGATTTCGCAGGTCAGCTCCAACATCAACTAGGAGGCCTTAGTAATGATAGGGAGTCATCGTCTATAAACTATTTTCCAAAAGTGGATGTGATTTCATGGTTCTATTTGTATTTTGTTTTTCTTCAAAAAAAAAAAAAAATACCATCAGGTTCCTACTGAATATTAGATCATCGGAGAACTAGAAACGAGTGAATTGAAAGAGTGAAGTGGGACTGGAGAGATGGCTGACTGATTAGGACCTGGCTTCTCTCCCAGAGGTCCTGAGTTCAATTTCCAGTACCCATGTGGTAGCTCACAAAAGTCTATAACTCTAGTCCCATAGGGTCCAGGGTCCTCTTCTAGCTTGCAGATGTATATACAGATAAAATACCCATCTGTGTAAAATGTGCAAATAAATCTTAAAGATAATAAGAGTGAGCTTTTCTTACGTTGAGCCCTTCTTAAAATCAGTGACTTGTTGGATCACCCTACCAGCATAGGCAATGTGATGAAATGAATTGGCCCTATGATTCAGAGCCTCTAAACACTGTACCTATTTCAGAAGCAAAGAATACAATGCAGTAACCTCGTTTTATGTTCCAGACTGCAACTTATCTCATATTATCTTTATTGCTTATGTTTCATAATGCAACATCTAAGGTACTTGCACTAAATTCTTAGTGAGTCCTAGTACCATGATTCCATAAACAAATGGATCAGTGTGATGCTGTGTTAAAAGATGAAATGATCAAATGTTTAAATAGATTTAATTATAATAAAATAACTTGGCTTGGCTTGTAGTGAACATAAGAAAGATAGGCACCCAAGCCTCTCAGATGGGATTGAAAAAAATAACAGTAAGAAGGGACCCCCTCAGAGTTTATTTTATCTTACAAAAGTAAACTATTAATTATACTTAATTGCAGTTAATAATCAGTGAATACTGAATTAATTGATTCAAATCGAACAAGGCTGCCAAATACATGCTGGCAGAATAGGAACATTCTAGCACAATCTCACAGCACATGCGCTGACACGGAGAATCACCCAAGGGGAACATTTTTCCAGCCTAAGGGTATACAGCTGGAAGTTGCAATACATTAGATGGTGTTATAAACCTGGAAAAAAAAACATGCTGAAAGGTGAAGAGCAGTTTATCTTTATCCCCACTCGTGCAGGCTACCAGGGTGTGGAGAGAGACTGCAATAGCTCTGGTCTTTCCCACAGGAAAAAAAAATGAGAGGCTAGCAAGAAAGTAGCCAACTTTCATTTTCAAAGTCTGAGGTAAGAAGCAAGAATACATGGAATTTTCTAATTCTTCTGTTGGTTACATCTGCAAACCTGTCCCTAATGTCTTGCCTTTAGTATTCCCAAAACGGTCTGAAAAAATATTCCACGGGCTCTGTAAGTGTCAGTCTTTACAGAGAAACCACCATGAACATGCTGGGTGAGCACTGAATGCCAATATTTGGTACAGACCAGCCAGTATAATACCACAGGAATTAGAACACATGGTTGCAAACATTTCAGAGCACTACCCTGGAAATAAAACAGACATTCCTAGTATATGGTCTTGATTTTTAAGATCCAAAATATCATACAAGAATGATGCCCAAAAAAGAAATAAGAGATTTAGAGTTGTTAAATACATAATACATACATGCGTTCATAAATACATGCATAAATGCATATATACATACACATGCAAAAACAAATAAATAAACAACAACAACAACAACAACAACAAACAAAAGGCTTCAGAGAGACTCAAGGTCTCTAGCCAGGGTGTTTGGTTCTTCTCGTCTAAAGACAGACAAAGATAGATCCTTGTTCATTCAAATCCAACACAAAGAAAGCATCAAGGGACACAAGTTTCAGTAAAACATTCCAAGGGAAAAATACAATTTCAGTAACTAGCAACAAAAGGCTTGGGGATTTAGAAAATGACTCACTCCAGAAAATACTTGTCCTAAAGGAGTTCTGCTAACTTCAAACACAAATAAGCTTAATCACATCAGGAAAGTACAGCAATGTAGGACAGGTAACAAGGACATAGAAATTATGTTAAAAGGGGAAAAATAAAATTCTGGAGGTGAAAAATACTACAGGTGAAATTGCACTCACTGTAAAACTGCTACTTCACAAAATCATATGCAAAGTTATTTAGAGAAATCTATTGAAAACTTCTTACATCCAATGCAAGGCAGAGACCCTGATAAACCAAACCTAAATACCTCCACCATAGTAGGAAAGGCATGCTCACACGGTGGTCTCAGTCAGGAAATGAGAGAATGAGAAGTGGTACCAGACTACAGGACCTCAAAGTCTGAAGCCACTGATTTATTTGACTCATCAAACGTCTCTCTTCTTAAAGGTTGATAAACTATTTTGAATAGATATGGGGAGAGTGGGCATCCTTGTCTTGTCCCCAATTTCAGTAGGATTGCTTCAAGTATGTCTCCATTTAATTTGATATTGGCTGTTGGTTTGCAGTAGATTGCTTTTACTGTGTTTAGGGATGGGCCTTGAATTCCTGATCTCTCCAATACTTTTAACATGAAGGGGTGTTGGATTTTGTCAAATGCGTTATCAGCATCTAAGGAGATGATCATGTGATTTTTTTTCTTTTTGTTTGTTTATATAGTGGATTACATTAATGGATTTTCATATATTAAACCAACCTTGCTTCACTGGGATGACAGCTACTTGATCGTGGTGAATGATGGTTTTGATGTGTACTTGGATTCGGGTTGCAAGAATTTTATTGAGTATTTTTGCATCGGTATTCATAAGCAAAATGGGTCTGAAGTTCTCTTTTTTTTGTTGGGTCCTTGTGTGATTTAGGTATCAGAGTAATTGTGACTTCATAGAACGAGTTAGGTAGTGTTCCTTCTGTTTCTATTTTGTGGAATTGTTTGAGGAAAATTGGTATCAGGTCTTTGATTGTCTGGTAGAATTCTGCACTAAATCCATCTAGCCTTGGGCTTTTATTGGTTGGGAGGTTTTTAAAGACTTCATCTATTTCCTTGTGCAATGTGTGCCTGTTTAGATAGTTTACCTGCTCTTGATTTAACTTTGGTATGTGGCAAGGGGAAGAAGAAGGGGAAGGGGAAGAAGGGGAAAAGGGGGAATGGGAAGAAGGGGAAGGGGAAGGGGAAGAAGAAGGGGAAGAAGAAGGAGGGGAAGGGGAAGAAGGGGGAAGAAGGGGAAGGAGAAGGAGAAGGACGGAGAAGGAGATGGAGAAAGAAGGAGAAGGAGAAGGAAGGAGAAGGAGAAGGAGAAGGAGAAGGAGAAGAAGAAGAAGAAGAAGAAGAAGAAGAAGAAGAAGAAGAAGAAGAAGAAGAAGAAGAAGAAGAAG
>NC_034594.1:21886378-21903969 GCF_900095145.1 Mus pahari | reverse complement strand
GAGGAAGAGGAGAAGAAGAGGAGGAGGAGGAGGAGGAGGAAGAAGAAGAAGAGGGAAGAAGAAACAAAAAATAACAATAAAACACAGTGTTTGTTAGGTTAGGTTTTTTTTTTTAAATGAATAAAAGATGACACACTCTTATGCTTAAAAAATAGCCCCAAATAAATGAAGTGATAAAAGAAAGTCATTAAAGCCCAATACTGTACAAATCAAAGGACCATACCTACTACAATGAACAGAGCAACAAATCTGACCATCTCAGATACAGAGATAAACTTCTAGATACATTGTAACACGTTACTTCTAAATCAAGAACACTGGAAATATGAATAAAACAATGAGTTAGAAGTTGAACCAATAATTCAAAATCTCTCATCAATTAAGATGCAAGATCATATAGAGTTCACTGGTACCATCTACTGACAATTAGAAAAGATAACACACATTATTTTAACTTTAAAAAAAATTAATATCGGATCTCAACCCATAAAATCAAACTCACTATTTTCCTGTTTCAGTCCCTGGAGTAGGTACTATTACCACTGTACACAACTTAATATGAACAACTCATAAATTTTCTACACAAGCAGGCCAAGAAAGAATAATTCAAAACTACTTTTATAATGCCATATTACATTGAAACAAAGCCTAGATAAGGAGAGAGCAAGCAATGAAAAATTACAGAACAGTATGCCTGCTTGATAAACACAGGAGCAACCAACCTCAGCGAAATATTACAAAACTAAACTCAACAATACGTTGAAATTTTCATAAATCATGACCGAGTTACTTTCCACCTGGCATGCTAAGATTGTTCAACATAGGCAAATCAATAAATTTGGTATTCCAACCCAGTAGAGTAAGTACAGAATGGTAGGATCACTGCATAGAGTCTGTGGTAAGGTGCACCGGACCTGCACAACAGCTTCAAGCCAGGAGGAGCATTGGACAAGGAGACACACACCTAACCAAGAAACTATTGTCAAGAAATACCTTCTGTCAGAGGCAAAATCCATTATTTTGTTTTGGTTTTGGTTTTGTTTTGTTCTGTTTTGTTTTTTTTTTTGTTTTTCGAGACAGGGTTTCTCTGTGTAGCCCTGGCTATCCTAGAACTCACTTTGTAGACCAGGCTGGCCTTGAACTCAGAAATCTGCCTGCCTCTGCCTCCCAAGTGCTGGGATTAAAGGTGTGCACCACCACGCCCGGCTTTTTTTTTTAAAAAAAAAAAACAAAAACTTATATCTTTATTTTTTAAAAGGATTTATTTATCGTATTTTATGTATATGAGTACACTGTAGCTGTACAGATGGTTGTGAGTCATGATGTGGTTGCTGGGATATGAACTCAGGACCTTCAGAAGAGCAGTCAGTGCTCTTACCCCCTGAGCCATCTCTCCAGCCCTAAGAAATCCATTCTTGCCACTTGAGTGCTGTTGGGTGTATTGACTCACCTGAGGGAAGGTCTTGCGCCAATAAGTTGTTGATCAACACAAAATGAATTCAGTGATATCTTTGCTTCATTTTGCTTTATTTTGACCTTTTTAGTCTTATTAACTCTTTGCTTTGTTTGCTTGTTGGTTTTTTTGTTGTTGTTTATTTTTTATTGCTTTTTAAGGTTTCCTTTTACATTCATTTGTTGTTGTTGTTACAGAGAAAGAATATAAATATGATAGGAAAGAGAAAAATCATAAAAACTAACAAAATGAACTATATTATAAAGAAAGTATTTTCAAATAAACTATTTCCTGCCTTAAAGAAAACAAAAAAAAGAAAACAAAAAACAATGGAAATTATTTACACTCAATACTTGATAAAAGATTTGACTCCATAGTTTATAATGCAATCACAAAAATAATCCAAGTAATTTTATTTTGCAAATAGGAAAGAGATCTGAATAGATAAGGTACAAAATATTATGTTACAGATATTTAGCAAGTGTGTTTAGAAATATCTAACACCTTTAGTTTCCAGGGATTTCAAACAAAACCTCAAGGGAGTTGAATGTTACAAAGAAGTCAAAAGACAAAAATGTATGTAAGGATGTGGGCGAAAATAGCCCAAGCCCTGTTGCTGTGAATATAAACTATTATTCTCTTTATAATGCAGTGTGTTCTCTTTATAATATAGTGTAAAGACACTGAAAAAGTAAACTCGGGGCTCACAGATAATCCAGCAATCTCATTTCCTGGTATAAATCCAAATGGGATTAAAAAATGGTTTCTCAAGGAGATACTTTTCACTAGAATGTTCAGCATTGCATAATTCACAGTAGATGAAATAGGAAAAACTATATTTGTGTATATATGTGTTCATATACGTATTTCCAAGTAATAGATAAATATTTAATATATGTACATATATGTATATGTGTGTAATTGTGTATATGTATATAATATGTATAATATGTGTTCAATGTACACACACACGCACACACACACACACACACATATATATATATATAGAGAGAGAGAGAGAGAGAGAGAAAGAGAACGAGAGGAGAGAAAGAGAGAGAGAGAGAAAGAGAGAGAGAGAGAGAGAAAGAGAGAGAGANAGAGAGAGAGAGAGAGAGAGAGAGAGAGAGAGAGAGAGTGCTATGAGTACTATTCATCTTTAAAAGAACAAAACTGTTGTCTAGAGCACCACACCATGAGGATAGCAGAGACTGAACTCAGGATGTTCCGCTTTCCCTCGATCTCACTGACCTAAGAAGTATCTCTCTGTTCCTGTTTCTTGAGCTCCCTTGGTGCACAGCTCGTGAGTGTTCAGTACTGAGATGTGTCTTTACCCTGTATGTCTATAGGCTATTGTGGTGTCAGTCCCCGGGAGGATGTAGCTTACCCTTTTTTCGAGAGATTGTGTTGGGGACTGTCTGCAATATTCTGCATGCTGTTTATATATCTGCAAACTGTGCTTTAAAGTCTCTCGTCCAAAGTGATAGCATGGAGAAGTAGAGTTATCCGAGGGACGACTGCATCACCAGGGCTCTGCCCTCATGAGAGTGAGGGTAGAGATCTTTACAGAGGAGACAGAAGGACCTACCTTTTCTTTGTACTGTGTGAAGAGGATGAGTGACCGTCACCATCTAGAAGAGAGAGCAGCCAACAGCAGACATAGAATCTGCTGGCACATGATCTTGGCCTTTGCAGCCTCTAGAGCTGGCTAATGCATTTCCGTCATTGGTGTTCAACAGTTGTTCAGTCTAATGCACAATAGATAGTGTAGCATCCTGAACACACTGGGCTATTATCCATCATGGTAAGCCATATTAAGACTGCTCCCCTGAAAGCCAGCGTTAGTGTGCTCTTGTGCATGAAAAATGCTTATGTGTGCACATCAGATAGGCACCTACTGTTTCTGGGGTTTTTCTGTGTGAAAACTCTTTACAGTGGGTTTTTTTGCCAGCACTTGGCTGCTTCTCCTGGGTGTACTTTGCAGCCTAGCCACTCAACCCAGATCCTTGGTTTGCACTGGTGGGGTAAAGTAGTATCCTCCCCACTTTGTTTCGAGCCTGCAAGCCACAACTCCGGCAGCAGCTCTGTGTGGTTCCGACACTGCTGTGACTCTTCTGGTACCTTCGCATTGTTGATTCTGGGAGAGTTGGTACTTTACCTTGGAGCCCAGGCATGTATTGTTCCTTATTCTTCTATCTCAACCCCATGTCTGGCTTTATGGTGTATTTGTCTGTATACTTGGGTGGTTTCCTTGTGAAATACCAAATTACATGGATTTCAACAATGGGACAGCTGGGGAAATGGTAGACACCCGCTCGCAGGAGTGGAAAGTATTTCTTTAGGTAGAGATAGAATGTGTGTTAGTCTTAAAAACTCAGTAGTGTTTAGACGTGGGTTGAGGTAGGAAGAACACGTGTGAAGAACATCATAACGAGCCAGAGAGAGACCTGGGATGGTGAGACCTGGATGGTGAGGCCCCCGCGTGGGGGCCTCCGGAGGGGGAAAGAGGTAGAACCTAATGGGAAAGGTAAGATGCTTCTCCTATGAGGTTCACAGCAGTGTCAAATCGTTTGAAAAGCCGATGCATAATGTCTGAATACTTTTTTTTAATTAGATATTTTCTTTATTTACATTTCAAATGTTATCCCCTTTCCTGGTTTCTCCTCTGAAAAGCCCCTATCCCATTCCCGCTCCCCTGCTCCCCCTGCTCCCCTGTCCCCCTGCTCCCCAACCCACCCACTCCTGCTTCCCTGTCCTGGAGTACACATAAGAGGGACCCATGGCTACAGCCACATATGTAGCAGAGGATGGCCTTGTTGGACATCAGTGGGAGGAGTGGCCCATGATCTGAATACTTCTAAGAGAGTACTTTAAGACTCTTCTCCATGAGGAAAGTGGAGTGAGCTACAGAGACAGCTAGGAAAGGACCAAATGTGAAGCACCTGGAATGCAATTAGGACACACACGGCTGGATGCGCAGTAGGGTAGTGGTCAGATTTTCATGCAGCTTACCAGGCAGCAGGGGCTTGCACCGGCCATGGGATCTGGGCTTCCCCTTCTCTCCACGTATCATTGTTACAGTCTGCATTGGAGTCAGCATCTCTCTGCTCCTAATTCTTTTAGCTGATTGCCAGTATAATCTCTTCAGAGCTGACTGGTGACATCACAGCAAAACCCTGTCACTTCCACGAGTGACAGAGACCCAGCATCGCTTAGACAAATGGGCGCTTTCTGTAGCTACTAGCGCTCACTCGGGGAAAGGAAATACTGACTTTATTAAAGATCAACTCACACTCATGGATAAAATTACTTTCTTCTCTTTGAAATTCCAAAGTTACGCATTTCCAGTGTGACTACAGGGACTCTAATTCCCCTCACCCTTCAAAGCTTCACTTGAAGGCTTTTAGATGGCTTTAAATGCTATTAAGAGTAATGTATTTTGGAAGAAGTACGGTTTGGTCTTGAAGATTCCTTTGTCTCTTACTCAAGATTTTTTTCCCCACTGATTATTATTTTCTAAAATAAACTTTGAAGTTCAGTTAAGTGATTGTTAATATTTCTTTTGATAGAAGATACCTGATTTTATTATATGTGAGGATTAAAGTCAGGGGCCAAATACAGAGAGCTCATCAATTTTATTTTCTACAACCCACTCAGAGAAAATTCAAGTTTCTTCTGACAAAAGAAGTTTCAAGAAGGATGTATCCTCCCTCCACCTAGCAAATGTTATACAGGATTATTTACTGAATGTCACTAAGACGAAGCTATTTAGCCATGATCCTGGTGAAATATCACATGCAGTATTGATGTGCCTACAGGTGTGAGGAGGAAATAAAATGAAATTAAACACCGGGCAGCTCCATATGTCCTGTTACAACTTATTTTCAACACAAATTCCTAGTTTAGATGTGACTGCTACCAACTGATGAACTATGTTACAGGGGGAAAAAAAAAAAAAGAAAGAAAGAAAAGACTATTAGCTCACTATTTAATTCCCATTTTTATGTATTCAACTATATTTGAATTTCTCAGCCAAGATTTTAATTGATTTTTTTTTTTTTTTTAGTAGCTGGTTGTTAATAGGACAATTTGTCAATACAGTAATAAAACAATTGTCTCTGCTAACTTGGGGAGTTCGGCTCATCAGATAACAAAGTTGACTTTTGTTTCATTAATCGGTAGCAGGTGTGGGGGCTGTTGGAAGAAAGATACAAATCCCAGTGGAGCTGTGGAAATCTGGGTCAGAGGTCAGGGAGAAATTAGTTAAGCCTGGTGGGTCAACCATGCTCTAGACAGGTGTCTCAAGCCTTGTCTCCCTGTCATTTCCTGTGCTTTTACTTAAACACGGGTCTGTTGCTCTCGGGCATAGGTCAAGAAGGGGATTTCTCAGTCTAATGAACCAGAAGCCAAAGCTATGTTGGTTTTGCTTAGAGACATAGAATCCTCCATGTCTGTGCCGGCGCTATCGAGGTAAAATGTCCTCTTCTGTCATGTATTGTTTCAAAGACATCTGTGAAAGCTGTGTACACCCAGTCTGAAAAAAATAGGCGATGGTCCCTAAGGAGACACACGCCTTATTTTTTTCTAAGAAAGGAAAATTAAATGTAAGATATCCATTCCTGCCCGAAGGGAACAATTTCAGAGGAAATTTGACATCCATCCAGGGGCATTTAATATTTTGAAATTTTCACTTTTCACATGTTCTTGCTTATGTATAGGCATGACACTTGGAATTCTTGGTTTGGTCCTTGTTATTCCACTGGTAACAACTCTTGGCTCATGATGCATGGTTTGTGTCACTGCTTTCCTCAGTAATGATGTCATAGCTGTTTTCTACTACCTGCACAGTCGTTCAGGACATAGGCTGGATGCAAACCAGAGACTCTGGCATCGAGGATGATCCATGGAAGGACTTGGGAGCATGTCACTTTACAAAACCAACAACAACAAACTGGACACTGTAACTTTTACAATGTCTTACAAATAAAAAGCAGAATTTGCAAGGCTTTTATAATAAAGTTTGAGTTAAAAAATGTCTCGAGGCCTTAAAGCCCACACACATACATACCTGGTTGAATCTATTTTCCTAACAACATGTTTCCTTAAACTGAGGTCAGCAAACATCTTCCCCTGGGCCTTCCCCCAAACGTTTTATTTTTGCTGTTTTATTTTGAAACAAGGTTTTGATCAGTTTCTCAGGTAGCCTCAGGCTCTATTTATAACTCAGACTAGCCTTGAATTTGCAGTCCTCTTGTCTTAGCCTCTAACGGCGCTGAGATTAAAGACAGGTGTCACTGTGGCTTTGTACAAAAACATTAAAATCCCAAGGGAAGCTTAAACTCTGGGGAGAAAATGAATAACAGCACTGAGGTAGAAATAATCACACTGATATAGTCTTCAGGTAAGTTAGCAAGCCCTTAGAAGAAAAAGTAGAAGAGCTATGTTAACACAGTTGAGATCAAACTGGACATCTGTTAGACTGCATTGCAATAATTACTTATGCTTCTTGTTAAGATAATATTACATGATACTCAAATATTTGAAAGTATGGCATTGATAAAATGGGCATTTTTTTCTGGTTTTAATCCTGGATTCTAATTTCCTTCCTCTTTTTGTTTTTTATTTTTATTTTTGTTTTATGTGTATGAATGTATCGCCTGCTGACATGTCTACACCGAGGCTATGCAATTCTCAAGGAGACCAGAACATGGCGTCAGATCTGGCACTGGAGTTAGAGATGGTTAAGAGCCTACATATGGAAGCTGAGAACTTAACTCTAAACTCAGGTCCAGCTGCTTTTGTAGCCAGTACACATAACAGCTAATCCATCTCTCCAGTCACCAATTCTCAATTATAAAGTGTGTATGATTTCAATAGCAATATTTCAATATCTCTGAGAAGCTTCCTAAAATCACTGAGTCACTGTTTTTCTGTTTGTTTCTTTGTTTTTCTGGAGAACATGGAAATGTCCGAGGAGAGTTGTAATGACTCACAGAGCAACTGTTTCTATTACGTCATGATTGAATCTTCCATTAGGAGAGTCATTAGTGTCTTTAGGCCTCTCTTCAACCATCTTAAGTCTCTTGTGCAATACTGTTTTTATGTTTGCTTGGTTATTTTAGGCAAGCATTAGTTATTGTAACTCAGGCAGACAGCCTTGAACATGAGCCCTCTCTAGTCTTTGCCTCCCAAATCTGAAGTTGAAGCTGGGCCACCATATCTGCCCTATGGGATGTTTTTCAGTCTACCCACACACCATAATATCCTGTCACTACATAGCTGCAAAATTTGGCAATTATCAGATGTCAGTGCTGGGAACTGAACGGACTTCACCAGTTGCTGGTGCCATGTAAGGGAGGTTTGGCTCTTCTGTTCCATGTGTGCCTGTGGTCTCACCAGGCCTCATTTCAACACTGAGTGGTTACTTTTCCAGCACTGTGTTAAACAAATTAAATGCTCAAATGATGCACTCTCCTAGCAAGTCTCAGAGTGAAGGGATGAGCAGGCTTACATCCCTCACACGCCTAGGTCTTTGGAAGGCTGAGCTGAAAGGAAACACTCAGATAACCAACTTCAGAGGGTTAGGAGACTTCTGCCACACTTGGCAGGGGGCGGGGGCGGGTTACAGTCACACAAATGAGTGTAAGCACCTGTACTCCCCAATGTTTGAACCTAGGAGGATCTATTTCGGGTAGAGCCTGAAGTTCTCAGAAAGAGAAGGGTCAGTAGCCTGAAAAGAGGGGCTTAGAAATCACAACTAGAAAGCAGAGTGCTGTAGTTTGAATAGCTGTGTCCTCTCATAGCTGAATACCTGCTACTGGAAGTTGGGACTTTGGAAAGTGATTATGTCATAAGGGCAGAGCCCCGAGAAAGAGCTGTGTTCTTCTAATAGGGAACCCAAATGTCCCCTAGCCTCTGACACAGAGGAGAACACAGAGAAGTACTCAGACAAAGATGTGAACACAGACAAAGAGGCCATCCCACACCAAAGGCTGCATCACCAGTTCCTGGTCTTGGATATTCACCCTTTACAATGGTGAGCAATGGCTCTCCTGTTCATACCCTCCCTGGTCAGGGGAGTTTTGTTTTGAGGGCTAACACAGACTATGACTCTACGTTGAGAACCAACTCACCAACTAAGGTTGTGCCAAAAAGGAATGAACCCTAAGCATGTTCAAGGAAGTGAAAACATTTAAAAAAAAAAAAAAGTCCAATGTGATTGCCTTGAGATTCTTACACCTCCCAGCGAAGCTGTGACCCTTCATGTGCAGCCTGTGTTGTCAGAGTCACAGTGGAGTTCCTGTGAATACTGCTGCCAAAGTAGCTGGGAGAGTGTGAGTCTCTCTCTCTCTCTCTCTCTCTCTCTCTCTCTCTCTCTCTCTCTCTCTCTCTCTCTCTCTCTCTCTCTCTCTCTCTCTCTCTCTCTCTCTCTCTCTCTCTCTCTCTCTCTCTCTCTCTCTCTCCAGACTGAAGAAAACCATGAAGGAAACCCAGCAGAAGGACTCTCAAGCTGTATTAAGAAATTACCACAGTCAACTCCTTTTCTTTAATGTTAACATAGCAAGTTGCTCATGGCCTTTCCATACACAGTTGATGCAAAATGAATTACTATAATATCAATGTATACAGGTAGATTGATCTGGTAGCTGTATTTATTTACCTTTGTTAGTCCCCAGTAGCCACACAGAGAAATCAAGATTTATTTCAAGCTGCACCTCTGTTAGGGTCTGTGTTTTGCTGAAGAATAATAACACAGACTCAAATAGTATGCAAAAGCAAAAAGCATTGATTCAGCAGAATTTCCTATAGACAGGGGTCTCCCCATCTGGGAATGGAGATCCCCAGAGGGCTCATAGGCCCAGATTTTATTGTTAGGGGAATTCCAGAGAGGGGTACCTGCCGTTTTACCTTGATTGGTTAGCTCAATCACTAAGGGTTTGGCTGATTCTACAACTGCTCCCAATGGCTCTGGAGACCTGCAGGGATCGATTATTCATTCTAACTACTTATTCCTACTTCAGGTCAGATGACAAGGTGTCCTCGATTGACTGCCTGCAGCCATGGTTGGTTGAGTACAGATTCCTCAGGCGTTTCTGTCTGTGGTGTCTTCACCGAACCTTCTCCTCTTGGCCAATCTGAATCTCCCTCCCTCTTTGTTCTCCTGCTCCCTCCACACTTTTCCTTGTTCCTCTAGCCCTGAAGCATTCTCAATCCTGTATGCCCCTTCTCATCTCTACATCGACTCTCCCCCCTCCTCTCCTTCCTCCTCGCCCCATCCTTAAAGCTTCTCTATTCTCATCCCATGGCCTCCCTTCTTTTCTGATCGCTCTGAAGAACTCCAAGTCTATATCAGGGAACAAAAGGCAGAAAAAAAAATTATGGTTCACTAATAGGCAAACCCTGGGTTACGCATTCACACACTTGACTTACACGGTTTTACATCTGTGTAAATCAAGTCGAAGCAGCTTGCATAATATCTAGCCTTGACCAAGCTTCAGAAATCCAAAAGTTCCTCCTCCCTTTTTCTGAGTCCCAACGTTCTATATACGTCTCCAGTTCAGTTGTGATATGAGAAAATGTGACTATGTGTTACTCATTTCCCATAGGTAACACTGTTCTCTAAAATTACTCTCAAGGAAGCCTTGAAAACAAGGAGGAAAAAAAAGGTCAATAAATATACCTTTTATTCCCAGCAAATTCTTTCTGCTTGACTGAAGACCCACACTAACATTGTGTGGTTGTCCTTCTATTTTAAAGACTAGAATTTTAATCTTCAAGTAAACTGTCTATTATGCAACTGCATTTTTCTACTATGTAAATTTGATGTACACACATTAAATTGTTCTCAAATACCAATAGTGGATATTAAGCTTTAGTGCCCCAATTTTAAGATTTTACTTAAAAGCACATTAAGAGCCACTTTATTTTCCATGCCCCAATGCAAATTAAAATCAGTTTTATGTTAACATACTCAAACACTTCGGTACGCTAGCTAAAAATGCAGTATTCTAGTTTTAGCAATAAATAGAGTTATGTATCATGAGGCATGTGTGGTGTTAGGATACACTAGACTGTTGATATACAGACACAGTCTAATGGAGGATGGTGGGTAAAGACCCTCCGATCTGTCTGATCCTTCAGTTTAATTAGATCTGCATAAAACATTCACAACAAATTTTAGTATGGAGATACCGATTTAAATTACTCAGACTGGTCGAGTAAAGACTAGACACTAGCTGTGTCCCCAGTGTCTCTCAATAATGAACTACAGATGACACAACGTGACATGGTAGCTCACTGTTATTTGTAAAGGTTTAGCTCAGGTCTTCAGAATGGTCCTTCCTCGCTAGGACATTCTTCCAACTCTGCTCTGGCTAGTGACACGTTGCTGAGTTTTTGTTATTAGTGTATCATGAGTTAAACAAACCACGTTTTGTGGTGGGTGTTTATGGTTTGATTCTGGACAACCAGAAATAACAGTTTCTCCCATCTTGGAAATGAAGCTCTACTAAACTTAAATTTCTTTCATCAAACATTTTGTCATGCAAAGGTTATGTTATGAAACCTTTTTGATTCTCTTATTCTCAGTCCTATATGACACTTCTTGCTGAGGTACCCAGAGGCAACACACAGGAAACTACAAAAAAATGTGTCTTCATATATACAAAAGACAAATGTGACCTCACCTGAAGTTAAATAACTTTAAGCCATATTTTATCCACTATTAATTTTATGTTAATTATTTCTGAAACCTAATATTAAAATAAAGCAAAGGCACATCTTTGCTAGAATTAAATACCTTAAGATAAACAATTTCAACTTGAAAACAAAAGAAATTAATCATAAATACTAAACTACCAGGTGGCCTCAATACAATGACATAGATCTGATGCATTTAAAAATTATACACAACTATTTAAAGTGATTTTACATTTTTATATTTTAGAATTGGCAAGAAAATAAATGTCATAGTTTTCCTACTGTTTTAAAATTAAATAGATGCTCAATTTGTAGGTGAGCTCTCTGTCAGTGCCAAACAGTGATTGCCAAGTATGTGGCATACAGTGCCAGGCTGTCATTTGCCTTCATTCAATTACAAAGTGACTACAGAAAATGTCTCTTCTGTGCTATCCAGAGCTGTTGCCCATGGGTTCCCACTGCCCAAAATCCACCTCCTTCTGATTTCAGTAGAATTGAATATGCACTCATCAAAAATTAATTAAGTTGTTGGGGTTTTTTTTTTTTTTTTTTTGCTTTCTCAAAAGCTAGTATTATTAAATTGAGATTAGATGCACCAAAGGCCATAGGGGGAAACCTACCACATTATTCTACCAAAGAAACATAGTAGTAAGACTCCAAATGAAATAATCCTTGTACTCATAAAATCATTCAGCCCTCACAGGAGAAGCCACTTCCTGCAGCAGATGTTATTTAGCCCAACTGGACAATGTGCAGAGATAGAAGCTTTGGAGAACTCAGCTCCAAATGTGATGTCTTCCTAAAACCCTTTCCCTAAAAGTCCAGAGACCTACACAGAAGAGGAGGCAGAAGGAGTGTAAGGTACACAGGTGGTGGATGACTCCAAGGGACCATCTCCCGGACACAACAGGACTGTGAGAATATGTGTCCTGTCACATGTGGATTTAAAACAGACAAAGACCGGCAGTGAGAGGAGGAAGTGGACACAAAGCCCACCTTTAAGCAAGATGTTATTTGCAATCATTACCTGCTTGTAGAGAGGAAATCAGTTTTTTTCCAATAGAGTGTCACTTGGTATATCAACCACATTCCAGGTCAGGCCTCATGCTCAGGAGAAATTGGCCAATGTAAAATGATCCCATGTTTTTTGTGTGTTTTTTGGTTTGTTTTGGTATTTTTTTTGTCTTAATGATTTTATTGTTGTTTGTTTTGATTGTCATGTTTTGTTTTGTTTTTCTCTCTTTGAGAGAGTGAGAGAGAAATCCCATGAAGTTGGGTGAGTGGAAAGATGTCAAGACTATAGGAGAAGTTAGGGGGGGAGATATGATAAAAATAGTATATAAAATATTTGAATAAAAGCTATACTTAATGACATATTAAGTTTTTTTAAAGCTGTACTTGGTATGATACAACAATTAGAGTAGATGGAAGACAAAGTGATACCACTTTTTATGCCCACCAAAGCAGAGTTTTAAGTACAGTCTCAAATGAGAATCCATAGACATTCAGAATTCTGCAAACTTCTAGAAGGTATATATGTATCTCCTATTGAAGGCAGTGAAAAGTATATGCAATTACATTAACTTTATTTGTCAATATTGCTCAAAACACTGTATTCTGCATGTTTTATTTTGTTTTCTAGCCATAGATAACTTAAACCATGTCTGAATTGAAAGAGTCTTTCTGCTAGACTTACTAAAAATGATCCATTCTGCTCTTTCCCATACTATGGAGAAGCAACTGCATATACCCTCAGCCCCATCATCTCTGGACCCAATATTGAAGTCATCATAGTCACCTTGTCCTTAGGTAATTGTGAGGTAATGCCACTGATGTGCAATTAAACACACTATCTTTTTGACCAGGTAAATTGGTTATCAGAGCACACACATACATCATAATATTCTACTTCAATAAAAATGTGTAGAAGCAAATACCGAAAACAACATAACTTGGATGCACAGAGAATTGTGTCTTCTGAGATTCCAGCCATATTCTCTATGGTTATGTTGGCTCAGCAGCTCACAGACTTCTAGGCATGTGTGGGAAATTTGCTACGTGGGTGCAGTGAGCCTCTGAAGTCTGTACAGATGCCATAGGAGGTGGAGGATTCTAAGACTGTCACTAGAAAGGCTGCAGACTCATCTCAATGCCCCATTGCCATCTGTTGATTCTCCAAAGATTGCAGTGTGGCAGTATCTTCCATGTGAATGCATCTAAAATAAAGATTAATTAAAATGCACTTAACCTAAATGGTATGATTATATTTCTATGCCTGCTCCCTTATTGCCATAAAAAAATACGTTAGGGACAGTGTTTATAAACTACCAATAGGTGGCCACATTTTAATGATACCAGATAAGAGAAATAGGAACCCTTGAGCTTTCTAATTAATCCATTAAAAAAAATTATTAATAGTCATTTGGTAACAGGGACCCTGTAAATTATACCTTTGTTTTTTTAATACCTTTGTTTTTACATATACATATATGTTGTTTGATGAACCAAATGTTGATTTTTCTTCTGCAACATTTTTGATAAGGATTTCTGTTAAATTTCATGAATACGAGATTTACTTAAATATATTCCAATGTGAATAGGTGAGCTGTTACTCAGTCTGCAGTTAGTAAGACTATAGAAAAAAAGTACTGGTGGATAATGTATGGACCCATGTGCCTGTGTGTGCATGTGTGTGTGTGTGTGTGTGTGTGTGTGTGTGTGAGTGAGAGAGAGAGAGAGAGAGAGTTTGTAAAATTCTGTTCCTTCTCTTAAGGCAGCACAGGGCATAGTTGTTTTCAAGCAAGCCTCGGACTCCTACCGCTCCAGCTGTCATGTGTAATTAAACATTTGGCCTCCACAATTACTCTACCGTGTACATATGCCAGCGTCTCAAGCCTGGAATATGCATTTCAAAGAAGTATAATTCCCTGGAAATCCTAACTTGACAGGAGCAAAGACAGCCTGAAGGAAAGTAGTCACCGAAAACTGTAAGGTCGGGATCTGATGATTAAAAAAAAGGAGCTTCAAGAAAGACGGCCCTTAAGTAAACCAGTGGGGAAAGCAAGGGCAGTCGGCAAGCAGACTTCTGCACTGGGATTCTGACTGGGAACCTCTTGGGGTAATTTAATATTATCAGTGTGGTTCACCTTGCTGCATTCATCTTGCCATTAATATCATTTAAGCAGATATTTTTCCTAAAGCACTCTTAGAATCACTGATTTCCTCATGAATCTTTAAAACATTAAATTGATGATTCACGTTAAGTCTGGAGTTGATCTTTTCAGAAAACATTCCTCTCCATCTCTCTCTGCCCCTCACCCAGCTCTTGAAACTCAGATGATTCCACTTACTGATAGATTTTGATATTGCAGAAAAATAGAGGCACATAACGCTGAGTTGACATTTTCACTACAAATAGGTTTGTAGCGATTTGTCTCAATTACATTTCCAATTGTACAAGAATAAAGGCAGTCATATAATTGCCATTAAAATGCAATTTTTAGTAGAGGCATTTGAATAAACTAATATATTAACAAAACTGCCATTTTTTTTTCAGGCAAGCCTCTTAGGTGTAGTCAGCAATATGCATGCTGTATTCAGAAAGTACATAAAAACGCTCTCAAATAGCTTCAAAAGGAACTGAGAAAACTAAGCAGCGTCCTTCCACTTCTCAGAAAATATGAATTCACCCCAAAGCCAACCCACACTCAAATTGTCTCTCCTCCTAGCCATAGTAAAGACATACCATGCACATGATCATGAACACTCAGGGCTGACTTCCTTATTCCATGTCAGATTTTCACTGGAAGGCGCACCTATGTGACTTATGATACACACTATTTGTGGGATGCAGTTTTTAAGTTTTCATCTAGAACGTAATGCAAGTATTTGTTGTCTCCCCCAAGGTACTATGCAGTAAATAACGCCTTAGCATCCACCGAACACCCATGTGATACAGTTGCTACCACCGTGGAAGTCTCGAACCAATAAAAACAAATAGTTTCCCATCTCCCTTTAAAATGGAAGAATTTACCATCATTTACGTTGCTCCTTGGTCTTTGCATGTCAGATGAGACTTGTGAACGTTTTTCCAAATTAAGAGAGACAGCTTTGACAGAGCGAACAAATCTTTACGCTAAACAGTAATCATCGCTGAAATCTCCAATTTAGTACAGAGAGAAGAAATCAAAGAAACATCTGCATTTTCCTACCTCGGTAAGTCTTCAAGGATTCATCTAAACTATAATCTTACCTATACTATTATAATTACATCAGACAAATTTGGTACAAATGTCGCATTTCGGGCAAAGCAGGAAAATATATCAAGTAACTGGAGATGAGGAATTTGAAACTTCTGAAAACAAAAGAAAAAAAGACACAAATAAAACAGGGGCAATTTTCAAATCGACAGGATGCAAGCCATTGACCCAATTATGTGTATGTGATAAAATAAACGTAAAGATTTATTGTCCAGCTCATCTCTGGTTGTAGGATGTGAGCAAACCATAAGCACCTTTGGCATATACAGCATACTGTACTAAAGATGACAACTTTTGGATACCTTCAAGACCCAGGACATGCTACATTTTGTATTTTGAGAATATCTTCCAAACCATCCACTCTGTACTGCATTAGATTTATTTTAAAAAATTCTTGGGGCTGATCAAACAGCTTAGAGGATAAAAGGCTTGTTGCCAACCCTGTTGACCTAGGTTCAATACCCAGGGCCCATGTGATAGAAGAGGAGCACCAGGTTGTTCTGTAACCTCTACGTGGATGGTATACACATACCCACGCATACACATAACAACGAGAGATAAACCAATAAAATAAAGAAACAAAAACCAATACTAACATATGTTTTCTTCATCTGTGGATTTCACAGTGTTAAAGTTGTTTGTTTTGCTAAGTGGGTTCTCGAAAGAGGTGGCAAAGCATACGATTATAACTGTACTGACAGATGACTTTATTGTATATGTGGAAAATGTCAAATAATCTAAAAATAATTTACCAAGTAACTTTAATAAACAGATTTGGCAAGAGGCTCTGAACACAAGCTAAATATATAAAATATGACTGAATCTCTAACAGAAGCATTAAGAAGTTTAGAAACAAAAAAAAAATTAAAGTATCAAGATAACAAAAAATGAAATACAGAAATATAAATCAGTCAAAGTGTGGTACCTGGTGGGAAGTGCAAACAGAGAATGAAGCCAAGGAAGAGATTGTCAATTGAGGTGTTTTGTAATGTGTACAATATTATGTGCAATGATGTGTGCTGAGTTGATTGTTCAATGCTATGCTGTGCACAACACTGTGTGTTATGTGCTATGCTATGCTGTGTGCCATACTTTATGCTGTAAGTTTTGTTATGTGCCATGCTGTGCTCCACAATGTACATGGTGATCTATGTCATGCTGCGTTCCATACTGTATGTCTTATGCTCTAATCTATACCATGTTGTATACTGTATTGTATGTTCTATACTGAGTCATATGAGGCTCAGTGTTTTAGTAAAATGTTGGTTGCTCCATCCTGGTCCACAAGCTGACTCAATCCAAACACAATCTTAGGAATTTTAGAAACTGACACATTAATCTCAAACAATTAGTTAGGAATGTGGAAGAGACATAGACTAGATGACTGAAAACAATCAAGCCAAAGTGCTTCCATGTCCATTATGGTAAAGCCAGATGGTGCTGTGTTTAAATAACCAAAACCAACAGCAGACAAACAAACAAACACAACTGCGAGAGCCACAGACCAGAAACCAAACCACGCTGTGAGGCCATTGAACTTCACTGACTGGGAAAGAAATCGTTCCGCAGTGTGGGAAGGGAAGAAACTTATTTCAGTGTAAGCGCCAGAAATAATTGGATATTTGTATCTGAGTAAAGAAAAAGAATATCTTCTAAGCATACTTTTCAAATTTTAATGTGAAATAGATGTAATATAGTTGCACTGTATCTCTAATAAAAAAGCTGCGGAGTATAAACCTTTGGAAGATAACACAAGGAAAAGACGCTTCTGATCCTGAAGGAGATGAACATTTCTTAGCCCAGGCATGATTGATTAAGGGGGAAACTGATGGTAACTTGAAAGCGTTTTGTTTGTTTGTTTGTTTGTTTGTTTGTTTGATTGATTGATTGTTTTTTTAAGAACACTACTAATCTAGGCTCGGTTAATCCTGCTACCCTGAATGATAAAAAGTTTGAAGGCAACCTGAATGAGAGAGCAAGACCCTGCCACTAAATAAGTAAACCAATAAATGTGAATCAACTGTTACTTCATTTACCAGAATATTATTCAACATTAAAAAGAAGCAAATAATCAGCCACCAAATGCAGACACTATTGCATACACCAGCAAGATTTTGCTGAAAGGACCCTGATATAGCTGTCTCTTGTGAGGCTATGCCAGTGCCTGGCAAACACAGAAGTGG
>NC_034594.1:21874766-21885798 GCF_900095145.1 Mus pahari | reverse complement strand
AGCAGTACATAGCTGCAGACTCAACTACCAAGATGGCTCAGCCAAGAAGACTGCTTGAGCCCAGAGTTCAGAGGTATTCTGGACAATAGAGAGACCCTATGTAAAAACAAAACCAATGCAATATAGAAAAAAAAAAAAAAAAAAAAAAAAAACAGAGAAAACAATAAGCTTAAGTAGTTCATTTCATTAATGCAAATTATATCAGAGTAAGAGAAAAGTGGCACAGAAGTTAGAAGCGATTAACGAAGAAAACTAATACCATTATAGAGGTGAAAGGTGTTTTTCAATAAAGCTGATTAGATCAAGAGGGTATGGAAAAGATTTGAGGGTGTTCTATACAATTAAATAAAATAAACTGTCCTTTGTGAAGATTGCAGTGACAGACCCTAGATGAGCAAGTGTCAGCATACAGAAAGAAAATCCTAGCTTGTGGGGAGTACAGCTTAAGGTGGCTACTCTGCATTCCCAAGAAGAGAGGCCTTCTGAATTCACAGTGTGACTTTCAAGATCCAGTGAGAGCTTCCTTTGCTGCAAACGGGGAAGGGAAAGAAAACAAGTGAAGTCAATTCTGGTGAAGTCACTTAATTACCTAGCTGAACTCTGAGCAATTAAGTAGAGAAACAAATCCACGTAAACAACCCAACATTTTCTCCGCCAAGGCGCCTCCACAGAGAGGCTAAATTCCTGCCGACAGTAGATCGATGTCAATGAAGATCTGAAGGAGAGGGTGTCTCAAGAATTTTATAATCAGATGAAGGTTCCTTCTAGTTCAAAAGGACCAAAGTGACACCAATAATCCCTTCTGGGAAAAACAAAGAATGTTATTTGAAGATGAAATTCAACCAAGTAATAAAATCAAATTAAGCCCCCCCCCCCACACACACACAACCTTAATGACAGGAGATAAAAGCTATCTTAGTTTTTTTTTTTTTTTTTTTTTTTTAACACTTGTGTGTGCTTAATACACTAGTACTAACAAACAAGTTGGTGATCTAAAAGGAAATGTAATCTACAGGCACAAACCGCAAACACAGAGATGGATAGTAAACTGCACACAGGCATGCGACTGAATAGACTACTTCATCTTAGGGAAGCAGGATGGCACTAAGACTAGATCAACGTTTATTGAACAAAAACAAGTGACATCAGCGTTATTATCTTATTTTTAAAAAGCTTCCTATAAATTTTCTAGGATGAATAATCACGTACTGAATCCCCCAGGATTCCAATTTTGTTCTCGTGGTTATTCAGGTAACAGAAGCCAGCACTGTTTAGGAAACAAGAATGCTGATGGTGTTTCATTCTGAGGAACAGGCAAGGCAAGTGTTTCTTAGTCTGCTTCCCATATCACTTAAACATTCGGCAATAAATTGGAAATGAGAAAAGAAAGCCACGCAAAAGCCATAGGAAGCGCAGACTTCCATTTGCCCAGAAAGAAGCAGCTTTGGATGTGATAAGACACAATGTAGCCAGGCGCTGATCTGAGGAGCAAGCGTCTCTCTCTCTCTACATTGATAGGACAGTGAATGGAACAATCAATAATGCATGGTAAGTAGCTTCCTTTCTATACCCCCAAAATGTGAACTGATAATCTGCCTGGAACCCAGTGTTTTGAGTAACAGTGAAACTGAACTGCTAGTCTCCAGACTTTAGCTCTTAGGACCTTGCTTCAATCATAATACTATAAATCCTAGACATTAAAAAACAAAACAAAACAAAAACAAAACACAAGGCAGCTTATTTGAGGCTCCAACCCTGACAGCATGTCAAGCAAAACTCGTAATTAAGTTTGTACGCTCTTTCCTGGTCTCACTTGGTTTTCATTATTTTGTTTCTGTTTGTTTGTTTTATGAATGCCTCCACAGGTAAGGAAAACCTTCTTCCATAGCAGAATCAAAATGATACACAACATACACATGCATATACACACATATACACATACACACATACTATACACATACACATAATACATATGTAAACACACATATACACACATATGCACACACACACACACATATATATATATATATATATATACATATACACACATACATACACAGACACATATACACACACATAAACATATACACACATATAGATATACATACACACACATATATACATATACACACATACATGCATACATATGTATATGTATATACACATACATGTACACATACATACACACATACATACACATATACACATACATAGACACATATGCATCTACATAATATATTTAGATTAGTTGAAGAACACTAGAAAGAAAACATACAGCCTTAAAGAAGATCTGAATAGGTTTATAGTAGGATTATGGACATTTCCAGTGCTGCTGGTGAGGCCCATGGTGCTGAAGGGAGAGAGATGTCTGTTACGGAGCAGCTGAAAGCTTACTGGACACTTACAGTGTGGCAACAAAGAGTAACATCCCATTCCTCCTAAAGAGCTGGTACAATAAACTGACCCTGATTAGAATAAGAGAGAAAGTCCATACAGATCGATTGCTACAAAAAAGGAGAAAAGACACAGCATATGGGAAAACAAACAGACAGTGTGGTTACCTACTGCTCCAGAAGTCACGATAACCAGGAAGGGTGGCTCATGCCTATAAGGTCAGCTTTGAGGAGGCTGAGACAGGACTGCCAAACGCTTAAGGATTGCCTGGGCTCTCTTTAAGACCCAGTCTTAGTACACTATCCCCCAAAAGCTTACCCCTGCCCCCCTTTGTAGGAAAGTGGAGAATGAGAAATCTGCATTCATTTGAGCAGTTACAAGTAATTATAGAGGCACACAGACAGCCTTAGAGACTTGGGTTAGCATGCAGTAAAGTCTAACACACCCGGACTGCTTCTGACAGTTCATTTCCAACATCAACACCTCCCCCTCCCCCAACCCCGGGCAGGGGGCAATCTCTCTGCAGAGGCAGAAGGCATTCTTTAAAAGTCCCCGTGCTTCTTAATCAATCCAGGGCTTCCGGAGCTCTAGGGAGCGGCCCTGGGGACTTCTCAGCTGAACCCAAAGAGAAAAGGGCTTTACTGCGAATGCTTTGTGGAACCTTGTTTTCTCTTGTGGAGGGTTTTGATGGTTTTATTTTGATGTTTGTCCTCGGCTCTGAACCCAGTCTTTCTGTATTCTCCAGTTTAACCTCTAACATGCGCAGCGCCTCCTACCTCAGGCTGCCTAAAGCTGGTTTGACATGCCTGTGCCACCACCACATCCAGCTGGTTCTCTGTGTGGAATTAGCTTCCACACAGCACAAGCCCGGTTTCATACAAATTGTCATCCAGTGGAGTCCAGGTGGCCTGCACTTCACCAGACAGCATGACGCTAGCATTAAGACGGTCCTAGAAGATCTGGATTACATTCCGGGAAAGAGACGGACAGAACCAGCCAGTTTTGTAATTTTGACTTTCTGGGGTTCAGAGAACACAAGTTCAGTGCCTAGCGCCCATGTCGGGCTCACAACTTCACAGCTACCTGTAGCTCCAGCTCCAAGAGATGAAGGGAGCCAGCCACCTCTCCCGAGCTCAGCAGTCAACTGCACATACATGTATTCACTCCCGAAGACACATACACACAAAGTCATGGAAATTTAAATAAATAAATAAAAATGTGTTCAAAAGAAACATAAAGGAGAAAATACCATCTTAAATCAAAGGAGCATCAGTCAACATGAGAAAATGAGACTCCCCCCTAATATAACCCCGTTTATGAGACAGAGTTTATCTCTCTGAACTACCTTGGCCTGGATTTTCAGGCTTCCGATTTTAGAGGTTTGTACCACTAAACCTATGACCATTTTGATTTATAAAAAAAAAAAAGAAAAGAAAAAGAAAAGAAAAAAAAAAGCTTTCCAAGCTTCCCTTACCTTTTTTTCAAGTGAGTACATCTCTATGGAAAACCTAAAACAGTGGATGTCATTGCAATACTTCCCTGCACATATATCATGTACTTCTATAATATCTAGCTCCCTTATCTGTCCAGCCATTGGTTACCCGTCTCTTCCCAAGCATCTCCACAAATCTTCCCATCTGTGAGCCGTTGCTTTTGTTTTGGTTTTTGTTTTTGTTTTTTAGTTCAAGCCCCTGCATGTGAGAAACAACATGCAATATTTGTCTGATTTTTGGGCTTCTTTTAATACTGTGATACCCAGTTATTTTTATTCACCCACATATGATATAATCACCTCTTTCCTTTAAAGTTGACTAACACTCCATTTTACATATGCCAGTTTGCCCCTTAGTCATTTATCTGTTAGAAACATAGACTGGTCCCATGATTTACCTACTGTGAGCTGTGTTCCAGTAGAGATGGATATGCACTAACCTATGTGTATGCTGATTTAAATTTCATTCAGTATAAGGTCAGAAGCCACCTAGAATGGCTAGCATCAAAATCTTCATTTTAAACTGTTGGCTTAAAGTTAAATACACAAAAACAATAAAGTCCTCCAATTTATTATTTTATGTCAGAAATGGGCTATGCATACCTATAATCCCAGCAGTGGAGACGGAGGGAGAACTGTGAGTTCAAGTCCAGCCTCACCAACAAGGATACTTGATCTCATAAAACAGATATGTAGCCACCTCTCACACAAGAACACAGGTTTGTCGACGTGACCAGGAGAACAGAGTGGAGCTGGTGATGGCTTACCTAGGAGCTGGGTTATAAAAGGCAATGCAGTCATTTGCTTGTGGTACTTCCCTCTTCTGCAGAAGGCAGAAACTGTGTCATTAGCTCATAAGCTGCTGCTGGAGATGACCATGTGGTAACGACCTGAAGCTATCTTCCAGTCGATGCAGAGTAAATCGGTCAAAATCTAAGCCTTCAGACAGCTGCAGACATCACTGACATCTCAATGGCCCCTTAAGATGAAACCTGAGTTTCACCCTTCCCATCAACCGCAGTCCGAGTCCTGGCCCGTGGAAACCAAGTGAGATAAATTTCTCTTGCTTTCAGTTACTAAGTTGGGTAATTTACTACAGAGAAATTGGTAACTGATGTAATGGGTCAGGTCAGAAAAAATTATTTGTTGTAGTTACTTTTCTGTAGCTATGACAAACTTATGAAAAAAAAAAAAAAAGACGTATTATGTCTCACAGTGTGAGTGCACAGTCCTTAATGCTGAGAAGGTAGGCATCAGGAACCTGAAACCACTGACCAAGTTGTATCCATAGTTAGGAAAAAAGGAGGGAGGAAGGGAGGGAGGGAGGGAGGGAGGGAGACTTTGGTGCTCAGTTCACCTTCTCCTCATTCAATCTAAAGACCCCATATTAAAATGATGCACCCACATTAGGGTCATTCTTCCCACCTCAGCTGACATACTATGGAAACTCCTCCACTGACATACTCAGAGTTTCATGATAATTCTAAATCTCATCAAGTTATCAAACAACATTAACCATCAAATGTTATTTCTTCCCAAGTCACCTTATATATAAAGTAAGCATTACATTAAGAGATTTTACTGTTCAATTCTGTTTAGAACATGAAGTGTTAACTAACACACCCTTAAGTCAACGTACATAAAATACTGTGCTTCCAAGCTCCTGAAACTCAACACCTAATTACTATTACTAATAAAAGAGCAAAGAACTGAGAGCATGCTCACCTTTGCCCACTGCTTAAATTTATGCTACTGTGACTTCATCTGAACACACATACACCGTGGGGGAATTTAACAGTTTTCAAGAAATGATTGATACTCGGTGTCTTAGGGTTTTACTACTGTGAACAGACACCATGACCAAGGCAACTCTTGTAAGGACAGCATTTAATTGGGGCTGGCTTCCAGGTTCAGAGATTCAGTCCATTATCATCAAGGCGGGATCATGGCAGCATCCAAGCAGGCATAGTTCAGGAGGAGCCGAGAGTTCTAAAATTTCATCTGAAGACTGCTAGCAGAATACTGACTTCCAGGCAGCTAGGATGAGTCTTAAAGTCCACGCCCACATTGACACACCTCCTCCAACAAAGTCACACCTCCTAATAGTGCCACTCCCTGGGTCAAGCATATACTAACCATGACACCTGGATATGTAACTAGGTGTATGCATGAGAATTCTTGACACTGTTGCTCTTACCCACCTTGGTAGGCATAGCTTGTGGACTCAGACTCACTAGGACTTGAGGTGTTTGCTTCAGTCTGTGTGCTTGCCAATCCTCCAGTCCTGCAACTCACAACCGTTTGTGTCATTTTGCTGTCAATTAAGGCCACCTAAAAGAGACAGTCACTTGACGGGAAATGGATGTCTACAGAGCTTACAGATAGATAAGATGACAATTTTTGACCACAAACTGAAACCTTTTAGAGTGTCAGTTCAACCCTGACAGCTGCAGCAGTGGGCTTTTATGTTGCTATTGATTGGCACTTCTCTTTTATTTTGTTTTATGTTGACTCTTTAAAAACAAAAACAAAAACAAAAACAAAAACCAAACTTTGAAACCGCAAGTAGAAACTTCAGTTCAATAAGAAAATGCCTACAATGTTGACAGATATAAAAATATCAACCTACTTTAAAATGTAGGGAACAATGCTGGCAACTATAAACAGACTAATTGTTGGATACAATGATATCATATGTGCAATAACAAGTAGTTACTCGGGGCCAAGAGGTAGAGAACGGGGTTTCAAAGAGGGAGGTTGAACAAATGGTACCATCAGCACCTCTTTTTTTCCCCCCATTTTTTATTAGATATTTTCTTTATTTACATTTCAAATGCTATCCTGAAAGTTCCCTATACCTTCCTCCAGCCCCTGCTCCCCTACCCACCCACTTCCACTTCTTGGCCCTGGTGTTCCCCTGTGCTGGGTCATATAAAGTTTGCAAGACCAAGGGACCTCTCTTCCCAGTGATGGCCGATTAGGCCATCTTCTGCTACATATGCAGCTAGAGACACTAGCTCAGGGAGTACTGGTTAGTTCATATTGTTGTTCCACCTATAGGGTTGCAGCCCCCTCCAGCTCCTTGGGTACTTTCTCTAGCTCCTCCATTGGGGGCCCTGTGTTCCATCCAATAGCTGACTGTGAGCATCCACTTCTATGTTTGCCAGGCACTGGCATAGCCTCACAAGAGGCTGTTATATCAGTGTCCCTTCAGCAGAATTTTGCTGGCATGTGCAATAGTATCTGGGTTTGGTGGCTGACGATGGGATGGATCCCTGGGTGGGGTAGTCTCTGGATAGTCCATCCTTTCATCTTAGCTCTAAATTTTGTCTCTGTATCCTTTCATGGGTATTTTGTTCCTTATTCTAAGGAGGAATGAAGTATCCACATGATGATCTTCCGAATGGCTGAGAAACACCTGAAAAAACTGTTCAACATCCTTAGTCATCAGGGAAATGCAAATCAAAACAACCCTGAGATTCCATCTCACTCCAGTCAGAATAGCTAAGATTAAAAATTCAGGTGGCAGCAGATGCTGGCGAGGATGTGGAGAAAGAGGAACACTCCTCCATTGCTGGTGGGATTGCAAGCTTGTACAACCACTCTGGAAATCAGTCTGGCGGTTCCTCAGAAAATTGGACATTGTACTACCGGAGGATCCAGCAATACCTCTTCTGGGTATATACCCAGAATGGAGTACTACTCAACTATAAAAAACAATGAATTTATGAAATTCTTGGGCAAATGGATGTATCTGGAGGATATCATCCTTAGTGAGATAACCCAATCACAAAAGAAGTCACTAGATATGCACTCACTGATAAGTGGATATTAGTCCAGAAACTTAGAATACCCATCACCACCTCTTGAGGAAGAAACTCACCTCAATTAAGCCGGAGAGCTGTGCTTGGCTGCTGTGCCCAGTGGAATAACAAAGAAGCTTAAGTCAAAGTCATACTTAGTCTTAGCTCACAAAAGAAAATGCTACTGGGACAGGGGCATGGAGCATTAACACCAGGAGCTCTTCTGGACTCTGCCTCATAACTCTGCAACTCAGCTTACCAAGAGAGTCTGTCCAGAGCACCACTAATGTCTCTGCCAGCCTCACTGTCCCTGCAATAGAGCAACAGCAGGAATGCCTCAAAGTCATTAAATCAAAGTCATTTCCCATGCACCTGCTAAGTAAGTGCTATTGATACCAATGACCTTGGATCAGAATCCTGCTTCCTTTGCCACAGTAGAACCCCAGGGATGGCTGGGAATGGTAACATTGGGAGGGAACTCTGATCTCCTGGAAAGGCCAACGTGGGATGGGTTGTGTGCAGTATTCCTACTCACAAAGCTGGAGAGCCATTAGAAGAAGGTAGGGCACGAAACATCTGCAGCAGTGTGTGTACCTCAGCTCTGGGTACTCTAGTTGCTGCTTCTGTCACATGACACCTCAAATCCACCAGATTCGAAGGAATTAAAAACTACAGAACTAGGTTGCAGCAACTGGAATTTATCCTTTACACATTGTCTGTTTCCTCCTTCCCCATTATGATTCTCCATCTATATGTCTGTGCGTCTAAATATTTTGGCAAGTGGGAGGAGGTTTCAATGGAATAAAATTGCACAGCTGTGCTCTTGAGAAAATGCTTTATATATACTAATGAATGTGCTTCTTTTAAAGTTTGGATATTTGAATCAGACAAGCCACCTAACATTTCATTACTTAGTAGAACCTTTTATAAACCCCATGATATAAATAACCACACAATAATAATCACAGATACAGTGTTCTTATAACTTGATTGGAGTTATTGCAAATTGCTGGTTAGCATCTGTGTCTATATGGATTTATAGCTGCACATGTATGGGAAATCTAGGAAGGGAAAATGCTTGAACGCATGGATTCAGATAGAAAATAAAGAAGGTCAATTTGTTTACTTGGTTATTTATTTGCCATAACCTTAACTAAAACATTGATGATATTAGTTTGGAAAAATACTATAACTCAAGTGTTTTCTATTTTTAATAGCATTAGGAGATAAAAACACCTTTAGTATGAACAAGTGCCAATTATGTCCCAGGATGAGCACACACAGAGATCTTATTTATCTATAGATTAATAACTAGTGAATATTCTCTATATGTATCTGCCATCTGAAAAAAATTATCAGCTCTTCTCATTTTCATGTGTGCTCCCTCACCCACATACTTGCTGGTTTGGTATGCTTAGAGATTAGTGCTTAAATATATATATTTGGTGTTTCAATAAAAAAAATTTAGTTAGTAAACATTATTTTTGTCATAAGCAGCTTCTTTTGGTTTTACCCTGTTCATTAAAATATTTGTATTAAAATATGTCAATGTGTCAATTTCATGTCAAACTAAAATTTTACCAGTGTTTACATTTATCAAGACTACTTCGGCGATCATAGTTTATTTGAGTAGGTAGCAGGACTCATGAGCTGTCTCAGGGGTTAGTGGCCCTCGCTCTCCTTCCAGAGAGCTCAATGTCTAAAGAAATACAGCACATGGTATAGCTCTGGCATTTTATACTCCCATTAGCAATGGCTCCTAAATTGTATCAATGCAAGGAAATAATTGCCTATTGACTGGTGTCTTATACTAAACAAACAAACAAACAAAGATATCTATAACCATTGGCTTGTTATATAAGACACACAAGTACTGGGTATATCATTTATTCTACTAGAACACCAGCACCCAAGACAATCAAGTGAAATATCAAATTGGGTTAGGGGAAGGGCTCACCGGTGGCAGGCTTTTAGCACACGGAGTTTTGGGTGTCGTCCCCAACAACATGCAAACACACACACATATGAATATGCACACAGACACAGACACACACACACGCACACGCACACATGCACCTTAAGCACTGCATTTTCTAAACATATTTAACGGCACTCCAGTTTACACGTTGGGGCACAGCCATCTTCAGATGGCCCCAGTGTTTGTTTAAGATTCACATTTTTCAAACACGGTCAGCAGCAGGACCTGGTTTTACCTCTTCCGTATAAAACAGATGAAAGTGATGATGACTTCCCTCAAGCAGTTCAAATTTTCATTATTTGATAAAGTAGATCTTCTGGTTTCAGAACGCCTGTAGCAGCTCACCATGTCAGGAAAACAGTTTGAGAAATCCTGGTGTGAGTCTTCCATGATGTAGAAGGAGCACATTATTCTCAAGTCAGTTATTCATCTGACCCGGTTACCCTCAACCCGAGGCTCCTAGATACATCCTCAGATGCTGTCTTTAAAGACTTCTGAGTTTCATTCTGACTCCTCCACTAAAAAGCAAATGATTTTTTTTTTTTATGTTAGTGGCTATCACTACACCCGATAACAGGGGTACATGTTTAATGCCAAGTGGCAAATGATCTCCTAAGGCTATGCTTCCCACAACTCATCTCAGGATGCTGGGGACCATTTTAAGAAAAGTTTGTGAAGTTCTTAAGTGTGAAAAATATGTATATGAACCGTTTTAGGCAAAACACATTATTTGTCCCCTTTTCTTCATAAGAAAACTCAAAAGCAATTTCTTCTTATATTAGGAAGACTGAAAGTGAAGCAGGGAATGCTTTTGCCTTCTGATTATTTTCTTAGTGATGTTTACATTTATTTGTTTCTCTCTGCATGGAACGGTAATATGAAACTCTCACCTGCTAACTCCCCATTCCCACCTCCACTACCCCATAACCACCATGATGGTAAAAAAATGTATAAGGTGTCCAAAACATATTTATACCTAGATCTGCTTTTCTCATTCCAATTAAATATCTCTTTAGTCAAAGTGAATACCTACCAGATTTTAAAATTCTTTTTTCTATATGAGTGTGTGTGTGCACGTGTGTGTGGGAACGTGTGTGTGTGTGTGTGTGTGTGTGTGTGTAAAATATGGTTAATGTGTCCTTAGTGGTTTGGACCAGAAGATATCCTGTAGCTGAAGTTACAGGTACTTGTGAACAACATACGGTGAGTGCTGAGAAATAAACTCAGGTCCTCTGGAAAAGCAATAAACACTCTAACCTGCTGAGCCATCTCTGTAGCCAGAAAGAAAGAAAGAAAGAAAGAAAGAAAGAAAGAAAGAAAGAAAGAAAGAAAGAAAGAAAGAAAGAAAGAAAGAAAGAAGGGAGG
>NC_034594.1:21845451-21874656 GCF_900095145.1 Mus pahari | reverse complement strand
GGAAGGAAGGAAGAAAGAAAGAAAGAAAGAAAGAAAGAAAGAAAGAAAGAAAGAAAGAAAGAAAGAAAGAAAGAAAGAAAGAAAGAAAGAAAAGAAAGTAAGTTAACCATGCACTGGGCAAAGAAGTTTCTAGTGAATAAACAACCCTGGTTGCTGATTAAGCAAATCTAATAATCATCTCAAAGAAGAAAGGAATACACACTTTAACCACCAGGTTATGGGATATGTGCTACAAAGAGCATAAACCACATACAATGAGTATAGTACAGAAAACAGCAGAAGTTAATGAGATTAGACTTTAAGAACAACAGGATACTCTTAAGGAGTTTTGCAGAAAAATTTGGTAATTAATTTCTAAAAGGTTACTACCTCATTAGTGACTAACACAAGGAGGAAGTTAACGGTGGAGAGAAATAACTGATGGTTTGAACTAGGACACTGAGATACGGAAAATTTTATATAGAGAAAGACTAACCACTGACACAGAGGCTTTTAAGCAAGGGTGAACACCAGCAAAATATCACAAAGTGGTCACCCATCTACAGCTTTGCTCAGATGCACGCTACTGTGGAGGTAGACAACGCTCCCAGCTCAGGAATGAGTTCTGAGTGGGATGAATCTAGCCACCAAGGATCTGACCTTCAAGGCAATTGAGTTCATTCCAGCAATAACCTGCTCAAGAGGAAAGGCCATGTACTTGACTGGCTGTAAATGAAACAGTGTGAGGTGGCCATCTAAGCCAAGGAAGTTTCCTCATGTAAGCTGTATTTAAAAGTATGAGAAGGAACATTATAAGAAGAGAAATGTGAAGAGTCTGGAAAAATCCAATATTTAATTTAGATAATAAAATGACAAAAAAAGAATAATTGAGGAAAAATGAAGGAGGAAAATGTGATGTCATACAATCTCACAGAAAAATTAGGCGAGGAAGAGAGCAAGACAGCAGACAGCATGACATCACTTGGACAGACAACAGAGTGGAAGCTAGAGAAGGCCCACAAACCTAACTACAATGCTGGCTTAACAAAGCACTTAAAAACAGGATTGAAGACATTTCTGGCTTCAACAAGATATTAAGAGGTTGGAATCAACAGTTCTACCTCTCAAACTAAAACCTGGAATACTGGAAAATTACTTTCATGGACCTATGTAAAGCCAAGATTACTACCACACTAAAGTCTGGACTGACCAGTGCATTCTGAATGATATGGTTCCCAAGATTTCCTATATGCAGTAGGATTACTGCCAAAGGCTCACTAAACACTTAAATGCAACTGCAGAATTCCTAGGGATAAAGGATGGCTGGACATAAATACAGTGTTTGCAACAGCATGAAAAATACAGAGAGAGAGAGAGAGAGAGAGAGAGAGAGAGAGAGAGAGAGAAGAGCTAAGCAAGCCCAAGCCAGACCAAATCCCAGAATAGAAATGGAAACTCCATTCTGGACATAAAAATCTCACCCCAGCTATGGAACTATTGACAACTGGAAACTGGTGGGATATTAGGGATGGTTTTCCCTAACAGCATAGCTCCCAACAAGTCAGCCATGCCTCAAGAGAAGACCAAACAGCCAAGAAAATTTGGTTATACAAATTAGCCTAAATAGGTATAAAATGTAAAACAATGGTGTACACGAGGATGGTGGATGGGGAAGGGGTGAGTGGATCTGGGCAGAGCTGGGGGAGAGGAGGGGTATATGACAAAACATTGTGTTAACTTGTTATTATTTCTTCTTTTTATTGCAAAATAGGAGTTAACTAAGAGATCTTTCAGAGAAATACTGTCATCAGTCTGCCTTCCCCATACTTCTGTGGACTTTCTTCCAGAGACACCCCCAAATTCTCAGTCAATACATGAGAAGATTTGCTCGGGGGGTGGGGGTGGTGGTGAAGTAGCTATCCTCAACGAGTCTTGGGTTTCCTGAATTTTTTATAGGAAAAGGGACTTTTTGTCAGAAATAACCATGCCTCAAAGAAATAAAAATAACTCCAGAGATGTGGGAAATTAAAATCAGAAAGAGGTTCAGTCTATAAATGGGATGGAACACTTGTGCAGGTCTCATCTCTACCATGACCACAAAAAAGACTGAGCTTCAATCAGTATAGACCATGTTATCAAAGCATCCCAACAAACATCAGTGAGTTCACAGAACTTAGAGATAACAACCTTCCTCTCCTCTATTCTCAAAGTAAAGCCTGATGCCTACAATGGGAACATAGATGATGCTTCCATACATACACCTACAGCAAACTTAACACAGCCCACATTCTACATGGAGAAATGCAAATATTCAGACTGAATGCCTGAAGTCTATTATCAGATAGAACATGCTCAATACTATACCCAAATTCAAGTGATCATAGACTCTGAAGTGACAAAGAAAATGTTAAAGCTGGGCTCATATAAATCATAAACACTGGAGCGTGAATTTAAAATGAATATGCTTCAACCATAACCGGTTAAATGGGAAAGGTGGAAGTTATACTAGATTAGTAGGGAGTGGGGACAGAAAGACAGAAGAGGAATTAGAGTAATCAAAAGAAAATCAAATCCGATGCAACCAAGTTAAGAAATGACTTAAACACACATGAGAATCGATGCAGTTGAAAGAATCAACGAGTTTCAAAATAAGCCAATCAAAACTTCACAGACTGCAATAGAGGACAGAAAATATATCAGAGGGACAAGAGAGAGATCTGGAGCAGAAGATATATTAAAGGAGTGGTCACTAAAGTCTTTTCAATATCAATAACCTATCTAGGAAGCTCAGAAGATAAGGAAGTTAAATATAAAACAAATAAATAAAAATGAGAGCAAGAAAGAAATACCTGGGCATAGATAAACTTTAGAAAACCAAAACACAGATGAAATCCAGTACAGAGGCAGAGTAAAAGGACGCTTTACTCTAGAAAGAGTGGTCATTAAAATAAAAGTAAACGTCAAAGAATACTGCCCCCCAGGGACTGTTAAATCAGCAGAGGAGAACATTCACACAGTAGGCAATGGAAAGGTGATACCGAAACAAATATTACAGAACAAGTAGAAACTTTGTGCTTCAGGAATGTCCTCAAGACAAACAGATGGGGGCTTGGGAGACAATGCCAAATCTGCTATTTATACATGAAGAAAAAGACATAGCTCAAAGAATGGACTCAGAATAAAAACATGTGTGGGTGATGGAATAATGAACAATCTATTTATTCTCTTACTCGTAATGATACATTGAGAGTTAAAAAAATGCTAACAACATCATGTAATAATGCAATAATAGGTTGTGAAAGAAGAAAAATTATGTAGGCCACACCATGAAAGACGCGCAAATGGGACATTGAAATACTCTTAATAGGCAATATCTGTCAGAGCTGTGGAGGAGTGTTCAAAGAAGAGCTGGATATTTACATTTAACATTTTAAAATAGTTATTAAAAGTGGTCTTTTGGCCCCTAATGAAGGAGCTGGATAAAGTACCAAGGAGCTAAAGGGGTCTGCACCACTATAGGAGGAACAACAATATAAACTAACCAGTACCCACCAGAGCTGTGTCTCTAGCTGCATATGTAGCAAAGGATGGCCTAGTTGGCCATCAGTGGGAGGAGAGGCCCTTGCTCTTGCAAAGATTATATACCCCAGTACAGGGGAATGCCAGGGTCAGGAAGTGGAAGTGGGTGGGTTGGTGAGCAGGGCAGGGGGAGGGTATCGGGGACTTTCAGAGAGGAGACTAGGAAAGGGGATAGCATTTGAAATGTAAATGAAGAAAATATCTAATAAAATAATTAACATTAAATAAAGAATGAGATACATGACCAAGCAGCCTTTGCAAAGTATTCCACTGAAAGGCAGGAGAATATGACTACAGCAAACACAAGAAAAAGGGGGAAGAGTATAGCATTGCTCGTGTCAAATCCTCATTCAAACTCTAAATAGTTGAGGATATTGGTAAGATCTAGATTGTAAAACACGGCACATGACACATTTTATGTCACTGCTACCTTATGTGTTTTCTTTATTCTTGAGAATTGTATGCATGTGCACAATGAAATATCATATCACCGGTTCATTTCCCTCTTTAACTCACCCTCCATTATCCTGAATGTGTCCTCTCCTCACTTTACATCTTTCCTCTGTTTTGCTAACCCGATATGTTCAATTAGTGCCTCCCAAGTGTCCATGGATGTGAGAGTATTCATTGGCATCAGCAAACCTAGCAGTGGCCACCCACTTAAAACAGACCAATCCTCTCCATTCCAGCAGCTATCAACTGTCAATGGCTCCTCAGCAAGAGGCAGAGCGTGGAGAACACATTCACCACCTACCCTGGAATCTAGACTGGCTTGATCTTGTACAGATCTTCTGGCAACCATGGCTGCTCTGAGTTCAAGAATGTGATATCCACGTTCTGTCTGGAAACAGCACTTTACAGCATTCCATTCTGACTCTCAGCAACTCTGTTCTTTTGGACTCTTCAGAGATGTTTTCTTTGAACCTTAGTGATTAGTAGAGGGTGTTTGATAAAGATGTTTCATATAGGATTAAATAGTGAGTCTCTTATTCTTGGCTTTTGGACCAGTTATGACATTGCATTAACTGTTTCACAGTGCACATAGAAGCTTCTCTGTTCAAGGCTGAGTGTCATCCAGGTCCATGAGTATCATTCATAATATTTATAAGGCATTTCATAGCGAGCATTCATTAAAATAACAATAGCAGCTTCTATTCTAAAGACTCTGGCACCCCATCCATGGACTTTTGACAAGGACTTTAGTACTGGGTATAAAATTCCCTCCTGCCAAGTAGGTCTCAAATCCGTGGAGAAAGCCAGGAATTAACCCATGTGTCAGGTCAATCTTCCAGAACTTGTCTGGCAGGTCAGTTTCAGAGCATGCACGGTACAGCCTTGGTTAAGTTCACTTATGCCACTTCTGCACAAAGCAACCAGCAAATACAACCTTCTAATATCGTGAAAGGTATTCAGCAATGTGGTAAATTCCTGGTTCCTTACAGATTCTCTCTGTGTGTTTCTCTGTCTCTCTGCCTCTCTTTGTCTCTCTGTCCCTCTCTCTGTTTCTTTCTTTCTATGTGTGTGTCTGTGTATCTCTCCATCTCTCTCCCTGCTCTGCCTCTCCCTCCCTCACCCCTCACCCCTCTCCCTCCTTCTCCTTCTCCCTTTTCCATCCCTCCCCTTCTCTCTGCCACCTCAGGGATCCCATTGATTCACTGCCATTTTTCCATAACCTACTATCTCTCCTCCCTGTCATAGCCCTTTCAAAGGTTACATTCTAGTTTCCTGGGTTTTACTTGTGCTCTAAGCTAAACACACAAAATAAAGGATTTGAAGCCAGGATCTACTGGTCAGAGAGAATTTGTGGAATTTGTCTTTCTGGGACTGAGTTACTTCATTCTGTATTTTTTTTTCCAGCTCTGTCCATTTAGCTGCCCATTTATTCTTTATAGCAGAGTAATATTCCATTGTCATCTGTCTCCCATTATTCATATCCGTTCATCTGTCAATAGACTTCATGGTAGAGTACATATTTTCTAGCTATTGGGAATAAAGCAACTAAGAGCAGGGGTTTGCTAGCCCTTCAGTCATGGAGTCAAGTCATTGTAGTATATCCAGAAGAGGTAAAGCTGGATATATGGGAGTTCTCTTTCTAGTTTTCTAAGAACCCTCCAGACTGGTCTCCCAATGGCTTACACTAGTTAACACTGCCACCAGCAGTCTGCAAGCATTTGTCTTTCATTTTTCTGAGCTAGCTCATGCTGTTAATGGCCTCCTGATCATGGTGCTTCTGACTAGGGTGAGAAAGGCTCTTAAAGGAGTTATAATTTGCATTTCCCTGGTAGTTAAAGGTGTTGAGATTTTAAATAGGTTTTCCTTGCCATTTGTATTTCTTCTTTGGGGAATTTTTCTCCTCGATTCCATGGGCCATTTTTTAATTGGATTGCTTATTTTCTTAATACTTAAGTTGTATTATTAGTTCCCATAGTATAGACACTAATCCTCTGTTAGATGAACAGCTGGCAATGATTTTCTCCCATTCTGCAGGCCACCTATTCACTCCTCTGACAGTTTTCTTTGCTGCACAGAAATTGTTTAGTTTCATGAAATCCCACATGTCAGTTGTTGGACTTATTTTCTGTGCTACCAGCATCTAGTTAAGAAAGTCCATTCCTGTGCCTATGAGCTAAAACACTTTTAGCTAGTTTGTTTCTTTACATGTGAAGTCTAGTTTCTCCAGTGAGATTTATAGTAGATGCAGTCTCTTTTTTCCCCTCTGTATATTTTTGGCATCTTTATAGAAAATCAAGGAGCTTTATTTGTGTAGACTTATGCCTGGGTCTTTTTTATGCCACTGATCAACATGCCTGTAAAATAATTTGGAATTAAAAATGGTATGTTTCCTGTGATATTCCTTTTGTTTGGGATTGATTTAGCTGTAGTTGGTCTGTTGTGCTAACAAATAACATTTGGTTTATTATTTTTTTTCTTTGCCTCTTAAGAATGGTGTTGGAATTTTTTTTGTAACTGAATAGAATCTGTAGATTGCTTTTGGAAAGACTGCAATTTTCAAACAATTCTTTTAATCCATGAGCATGAGTTGTCTTTTTTTTTTTTCTAGTGTATTCTTCAGTTACTTTCTTGAGGGTCCTATATTTTTCACTGTAGAGCATTTCATATCCATTGCTGGGTTATTCCCCAGTATTTTTAACGTTTTTGTGGCTATTGAGAATGGTGTTGTTTCCCTGAATTCTGTATCAGTATGTATGTCTTTGGAGTATAGGAAAGCTGGTGATCTATATGTCTTAATTTTGTATATTGTCACTTTCTGAAGTAGTTTATCAATTTATCAGCTCTATAGCTCTATAGGGTTTTCAGATGGCTTTTTTTTTTTTTTTTTTTTTTTTTTTTTTTTTTTTTTTTTTTTAGTCCTTAGACTCTACGTCTCCTGTTGTAGCCTGTTTTCTTATTTTGTCATATTGCTGTCAGGAAGACTTCAACCACTGTATTGGATAGAAGTGTAAAGGATACATATCCTTGTCTTGTTTCTGATCTTCCTGTGAACACTTTAAGATCTTCCCCATTTGGTATAGTATTGGTTTTGGTATTGTCATGCAGAGTCATTATGGTCTATGCATTTCCTTCATGAATCATAGAGAGATGTAAGATTTCTCAAAGGATCTTTCAATCTGTTGAGATGGTGTGATTTCTATCCTTTAGTTGAATTACGTGGAAAATTACAATTATTGATTAATATTTGATAAAACATCCCTGTGTCTTTGAAATAAAGCCAGATTGGTCTTGATAAATGACTGTTATCATGTGATATTTAATTTGATTTGCAAATCTTTCATTGAGAATTTTTAGAATTGTATTCATCAGGGATAACAGGTTGTAATATTTCTGTTTGTGGTATTTTTATGTGTTTTGAGTAACACTGAATTCATAAAAAGAGTTTGGAATCCTTCCTTCCTTTTCTATTTTATGGAATATTTCAAATCTTATTTGTATTCTTTGAAGTTCTGATAGAATTCTTCAGTGAATCTACATGGCTCTGGGCTTTCTTCAGGTGGGAGACTTTTATTACTACTTCAATCTCAAGATTTATTTAAATTATTTATTATACCTTTGCTTAAATTTTTGTATGCCAGAGGCACATTGAATTTCATCAATTTCCTTTATGATTCTCAATTTGATGAAATTCAAGTTTTAAGGCTATATCCACATGGTTTTCCATATTTTGTGGGTATCTGCAAGACTGTCCCTTTTCATCTCAAGTTATATTTAGTTTTCTCTTTATTTTGGAAAATTTGGCTAAGGGTTTGTTGGGTAAGTTTGTGTTTCTAAAACTCAACTCTTGTTTTGTTTATTTTTTTCTACCATTTCCTTTCACTTTTATTTCATTAATTCATGAACTGATTTTGATTATTTCCTCTAGTTGTCTCTTCTGGGGAGTGGCTTACCTTGCTTTACTGAGGTGCTGGTGGGATTGCAAGCTGGTACAACCATTCTGGAAATCAGTTTGGTGATTCCTCAGAAAACTGAACATAGTACTACCTGATGACCCAGCTATACCAGTCCTAGACATATACCCAGAAGATGCTCCAACATTAAATAAGGACACATGCTCCACTATGTTCATGACAGCTTTATTTATAATAGCCAGAAGCTGGAAAGAACCCATATGTCCCTCAACAGAGGAATGGATATAGAAAATATGGTACATTTATACAATGGAGTACTGCTCAGATATTAAAAACAATGAATTTATGAAATTCTTAAGCAAATGGATGGAACTAGAAAATATCATCCTGAGTGTGGTAACCCAATCAGAAAAGAATACACATGGTATGCACTCACTATAAGTGGATATTAGCCCAGAAGCTAAGAATACAATTCACAGACCACATGAAGCTCAAGAAGAAGAAAGACCAAAGTGTGGATACTTCATGCCTTCTTAGAAGGGGAAACAAAATACCCATGGAAGGAGTTACAGAGACAAAGTGTGGAGCAGAGACTGAAGGAATGACCATCCAGAGACTGCCCCACCTGGGGATAGATCTAATACACAATCACCAAACCCAGACATTTTTGTGGATGTCCACAAGTGCTTGCTGACAGAAGTCTGTGATAGCTGTCTCCAGAGAGGCCCCACCAGTGCCTGACAAATACAGAGGTGGGTCCTCACAGCCTACCATTGGACTGAGCACAGGGTCCCCAATGAAGGAACTAGAGAATGGACCCAAGGAGCTGAGGGGTTAGCAGCCCCATAGGAGGAACAACAACATGAACTAACCAGTATCCTCAGAGCTCCCAACAAGTACACATGGTGGCACTCATGGCTCCAGCTGCATATGTAGTAAAGGATGGCCTAGTTGGTCATGAATGGAAGGAGGGGCCCTTGGTCCTGTGAAGGCTCTATGTCCCAGTGTAGGGGAATGCCGGGGCCAGGAATCTGATGTGGGTGGGTTGGTGAGCAGGGGGAGGGGGAGAGGATAGGGAGTTTTTGGAGTGGAAACCAGAAAAGGGAACAACATTTGAAATGTAAATAAAGTAAATATTTAATTTTTTTAAAAAGTTGTATTATTACTTTATTCAGTTGTATCTCTCAAATTTGTTGATGGAGTCACTTGGAGTGTGATCCCTTGGAACACTTACTAATCGTGATTTCTCCTCCTTCTGTCTTTCATCTTTGCAAAGTCACTTTTAACTCTACTTCTGCTATTCCTTCTCATGCTTGCCCTGTGCATTTTACAAAATACCTGTCATGATTCCAAGAGAGATGTGTCCATTTTGCTTGCCTCCTTAACTTCCTAGTGGTTCCAGAGCAGAAGCCTGGGCACGGGGACATGGATGAACTCAGCACTGAACCTTCCTTGTTTTTGGAGAAGAAGCCAGTCATGGCTCAGGCAGCTTGGCATGCATTGGGAGAGAAAATACAGACAGACAGACAGACAGACAGACAGTACTTCAAATGTCCATGGTTCAAAAGCTATGTTTGCAGCAGGAAGTCACACAGCTTTTACCAATGAAATTTCAGATTGTCTCTTTATACCTCATTCGGGGTTTCATTGAGCTAGATTAGAATACTGACCAATGTCATTTGTAGAGAATCTTATCCTGCATGATCTTGCTCTTAGAATCGCTTATTAGAAATGATAGATCATACATGTCTCCATTTCTGCTTTTATCTTTGACTCACACCAGTGGAGCTCTGAGTATTTCTTTCATTACCCCAACATTTTTAGCTTTTCTTGAAAGAGCATTTCCTTTCTAGAATTTGGAATTTACCTCTCCCGTCACCCTATCAAAGGTTTTGCTACTTCAGTTACAATTTGTCTTTGACTACCTTTTTGGAAAATTTCCCTCTTCTGCTGGTTTTTACATGGCCAGTGTCACATCAGGGCAAATCGATTACACAATGTGCACTGAGATACTGAAGGGTGCTTTGTGAGCTCTCTCAGCAGGTAGCAGCAGTTTGGAACTCGGTGCCTTCAGCCTAGCCATCAGCCCTGTGTTCAGCAGTCCAAATTAATTATTTAGAAAATGCCATATTCTTTCACATCAGGGATGTCAGGTTGGCAGGAAAATGAAGTCAGCATTTTGCATTGCCCACTTGATGTGAATCATTATTAATTTTAGGTAGTGGGTGACTTGAAAGCCTGCCTTTGAGTTTTTTCTCTGTGAAGTATTCCAGTGCTCTCCCTTTGGAAAAAACCATTGTATTTTTACCCAGTAGGTTTTGATTGTTTCACTGAAACATGACAAACCATTTTCACTTTTACCTATATGTTGGCCTTTGCTGAAGCCTACTCATAGGAGAATCCCAAGAGAAGACTGAGCACGAAGATAAAGGGTGAGAGACGACCATGCCTTACGTTCTAAATGACCTTTGTCCACCTCGCTTACACTGAAGAGTCATGTCTAATCTCCTCTTCAGGATTCCTCCACTGCTCTTCATTTATTATGATGATGATTTGTCCTAATTCTGTAAATACCAATTGGGTAACACATAATGAAAAATATCATGAACCACACAAGTCATCACACTACTATGTTTTCAGAAATTCTGTCACCTAGACAACTTGAACTTGTTTTGAAATTGAGACATTTGTATCATGAAGTTAAAGCATCTCAGTGAACAGCAATAAGCAATGCCATATATTGAGAGACCATAACCAGAGTTATTCATTTTTAATATGAGCAATACTATCTCAAGTTTCTGGTATTATTAATAAGAAGGCAGTGAGGATAGAAATGTAAAGCAAACTTCTGAAAGGAGTTTTCAGTTAGAAACCAAGATTTTCAATCATGTTTCTAATATTAGTTCATTCAGTCATATTAAATTTCTGGTACTTGATATACATTAAAACAGTGAAGGCCTTGTTTTATGGCTCTCCCTCCTTATAATGAAATTAGATTTAGTTGCTTCTCTTGAAGTCTACTATTTAGTCAACAGTGAAATGGTATGCTTAAAATTAAAAAGAAGGATATGGCTAAGGGCTATAATTATCCCAAAGAATGATCAAAATTTCCAATATCTCAAGTGGTTGATACAAATACTTCATAATACATTGTACATAAAATAACCTATACAATGCTTATGTCAATTGAACATAATTTAAAATTTAAGAATGAAGCAAATGATATATTTAGTTCCTATTAAGTATATGTAAGTAGTTTGCATTCTCCAACAGCTTAGGATCAGTTCTGTTTGAAGCCATTCTGTGGAGTTACAGATCCAGGAAGCCGCAAACCTAAACCATTTCAGTAGGTGCTCCATGAGGTGAGAGGGCAGCGAGGAAGGACAAGGCTTTACTTTATCCTGCTTTTCTCAGGATATGGTTGTAGTACTGACACTCAGCATCTTGAAATCAGGTAGTGTTCCACCTTTCCTTCCTAATATTTATTCAGCATTTCTACCACACCATATGGAGTGGGCAGATCCGTGATGGACACTTAAGAACCAGCATAAGAATTTCATCTCATAAAACGCTACTAAAGCCAGTGACAGCATCTGGATGGTGACATTACAACAGGGTTTGCTCTGGGGGACATTCTTTCTACTTTGTTTGGAACTGCTTGTTAGCATTAAACTATTTCAAAAGTACATCAGAGAAGACTCTACTTGTAGCACAGCCATACACTAGGTAATTGTGCTGTGAAAACTGTGATCAGTGTATGTGATGGTGGTCTTCTATGATCACATGTCCTGGTGACATAATAATTTCTCTTCACTGTGAGAAAACGATGAAAGAAGTTAATAGTTTTGTAACTGCAGAACCCCACAATAACAGATGTTTGTTTTTAACTCTGGTTCCCCTTTTTACCACACTCTCCATCATCTCAGAAGAAAGCTGGTAAGATAGTGTGCTACAAACCTGATGATTATTGTTTACTATCTGTGAGGTTTTTCCACATTTTATAACTTTGTCATTGATAGAACTTTAAAATATAAACTTAAGTATCTTGTGACAAAAAGTATCATGTGACAAAAATACCTGTGTCTATAGACTTTACTTGAGAAAGAAAAGCTTGGGGAATCCACCCAATCACTCTCTCTCTCTCTCTCTCTCTCTCTCTCTCTCTCTCTCTCTCTCTCTCTCACACACACACACACACACACACACACACACAAACACATGTACAACATACACAGACACACAAAGACACACACACAGATACCTACAACACAACTAAACATTCAGTGATTTTTAAGGGACTACTTGCATTTTCCAGTCAATGCAGTAAATTGGATTTGTTCATTTACTCTTTAAAAACTCATATTTATAACAGATGGCTTATTGTATAGCCATTTTCTTGAATAGATAAATATGTACTTTCACTAAGGAGAGCTTCTAAACAAAATATTGTCTTTCAAAAGGTCTATGGCTTGTGCATGTCTTAATGAAATTCAAAACATAAAGACGTTTTCATGAAGATACCGCAGATCAAGAATTTCTCTACATTATTCAGATGGAGTCATTGTGCAAACTGTCTAAAGACACGAGAAAGGTTGAGTTTTTATTGACATAGAAAGACTGAGAATGAAAAGAATACAAAGCCAAGCTTCCTGTGTTAGCCGAGTCACGTAAAGACCTTAGCAGTTAGTTATCATTTCCATCCTTATAACTAGAACCACCAGAGGAAGAACTTGGGCAGACACTTCAAAACGTGAATCTAGGCATTCACTCTCTGAAGGGAATTCTGTATAGGCTGGGTGATAGTGCAAGATTTGACAAACCGAGAGAACCAGACTGAAAGAACTTCTGCATAGCTAACCAAATAATTCACAAAGTGGGGAAGAGGCCCACAGAAAGGAAGAAAAATTTCTCTAAATAGTCATTTGTCTGGGATTAATGCCTAGAAGACATAAAGAACTCAACAACTGGGTAATAAAAAGAGCAAATAAGTGAGTCAATAAGTGGACAATGGATATAAACAGACCTTTTAAAATGAAAATGCACAAATGTCCAATAAATACAGGAAAAAGTATACTTAGTCCTCAGAAATATACAAATCAAATTACACTGAAATTGAATATGGGATACGATGCCTGTGTGGTGGTTGGAAGTTATAGCAATAGGATTTCTATGAGTTTAAGGCCTTTTAAAGCTATATAGGAGGAAGACTCTGTCTGAGAGAGAGAGAGAGAGAGAGAGAGAGAGAGGAGGGAGAGAGGGAAGGAGGGAGGGAGGGAGGAAGGAAGTGAAAGAAGAAAAGAAAAACAAAACAGAAAAAATGAAAAAGCATACAAACAAAAACAAACAAAAATCAAACAAGGAAAATCTTACATTGAAATCCCTCCAATCTAATCAGAATTACTATAATCAATACAGCAAACAACAAATGTCCACAAGGATTGGCAGGGTAGAAATCAGTATGAATTCTCCTCAAAGATGAAAACTTCCATATGCCAGACATACTACTTCAGGTTATATGGACAAAAAAGTCAATGAGCTGACTTTAGCTTGCATGCATATGGTGTTTATCACAGTACTATTCAGAATAGTTAGATTACAGCATCAGTCTAAGTGACTGCCAATGGATGAGTTGGTAAGAAAATGTGCTCTATCTATACGATGGAGTTTAATTCAACCTTAAAAATGGAATTATGTTATTTGTAGAAAAATGGATAGAACTAAGGATTGTGATGTTAGGTGCCTGAATCAGACCCACAAAGGTGAGTGCTGTATGTTTTATCTCATCTGTGAATATAGGTAGGGAGATAGGAAGGAGGATTTCTTGGAGATATGGCAAGAATGGAGTAGGGAGGGGGATATAGAACAATGTAGGGACTGATCACACATACACACACACACACACACACACACACACACACACACAAAATGTAATAATGCAACCCCCTATGTTTGTATAATTAAAATATGCTACTAAAAGTGATGCAGGGGCCAAACAGATGGCTTAGTGATTAAGATCATGTACTGATCTTCCAGAGGACCGGAGTTCAATTCCCAGCATCCACCATCAGTTATCTCACGACTATCTGTAACTTCAACTTCAGGGTAGCTCACACCTTTCTCTGGACAACATGGGTACCTACATACATATACACACGAATAGGAAATAATACAATCTAATAAATCTAAAATACATTTTTTTTTCTGGAATAAAGCCCTGGCTGCAAACTATCACCCAGATCTCAAGAGGAAGGCAAATAGAGACAACAGAGCTGGCATTGATGTGACTGGATACTGCTGGAGGCAAGCTAGCAGGACACATATAGAGTGAGCTGGACAACAGATGCTCAATATGCAACTTCAGGAGAGTGGGGACAACGCAGTCCTACATCTTCTTGGACATTCCTGAGTTCAGCCCTAGGAATCTTAGCAAACTATCACAGTGGAAACCAAGAAAGAATCCTCCTTAGCAGTGAAAGGTTGTTAGGAGATAAGATTCATGGCTGATATCCTTCTCCAAAGCAAACGGTACCCTCAAAGGAAAACCATCTATGGGAGCTTTATCATCCTGGACAGAAAGGCATTTCTCCCCACCTCTTCCTCTCAGCCTTCCTTCTCTGTAGTCTAGAGTGAATGCAAAGGAGAAGCATAGGATAAAGGCCGTGGACTTAAAACACCGAGATCAGAAAGATCATGTTCCTGAATCTCTTCATCCAGGTAAATGAAGTGGGTCTCAATTTTAATGATTCAGCTTATGATTCTTAACTTTATACAGAGGTACATATTGAATACACAACAAGATTAAGTAAATAAAGAATGATAAGTTATTGGAGAAAATAAAATAAATACACAATCAGAGAAAAATTGAATTCTGAATTTTGAAATTGGATTTTTCCTAACAATGTGTATGTGGGGGGGGTGTACACATGCATACACATAATAGGGATTATTGACTGGGCTTGAGAGTTCATAAAGGGCTGTCTGCACAATGGAGGGGGCATAAATCAAGGAACAGTTCTTTGAAGAAACTTCAGCATTCCCAATCCATGTCTGAACGTTCTCCAGAGTTTGCTTGTGTCAAGTCCTTATTGACAGGTCAAAAAGGTAGAGCAAGAAAGTCATCGGAGAACCACAGGGACAGTTATAGATACTCCTGTTCAGAAAAAGAAAATGACGCAGCAAAACCACATTGCTCTTCCAAGGGATGGCTTTATCTCAGCATCTACTACGAGAGATGGCACACACATTGAAAGTGAGGCTTCCCCCCAGAGTTAACTCTTTCTGAAAACTGCCTCACAAGTATAATCAGAACTATGTTTCCTAGGTTGGTTGACAATCCATATCTGACATTACAGTACATCCATTATGTTCTTGGCACTGAACTCTTTTTCCTTATGGCATGCTTAATATCAAGATAATGATTTTATTATTGCACTAATTCTTCCTCCAGAATAGGTGGTAAAAATCCCTTGGCAATCTTTACTCTTTTGACACCTATGACTTAGATATGATAACATTGATTTAATATTTAAACACTGATCTTAATCAGTGCTATTCTATCATGTAACAGAGTAGGAGAATAGAGAAAATGCACATATTTGTGTTTTACACACACACACACACACACACACACACGCCACACACGAACACACAGACACACAGATGCAGATACATATACACATATACATTACTAATGAAATAATTGGAAAGAAATATTCATGACTGTTACAGTGTCTACTGTAAAACTGGGAACCAACCCAACCACAAAACCTTTGACCTACAATCTATCCTGGCTGCAAAATATGCTAGGATAAAGGTGATGTGACACAGAACTTGTATGATGAGCCAACCAATGTCTGATTTGAAGTAGGGTCCACTTCCTAAGTAGGAACCCATATCTGGTGCTGCTTGTGTAAACAAAAACCAGAGATTAGGTAGCAGAGAGATCTAGGGTAAAACTAAATACTCCTTGTCAGAAAAAGAATAAATAAATAAATGACTCCAACGATATTCTGCTATACATATAGATCAGCGTCTTATCCAGTCATTACCAGAGACACTTTCTCCAGTAGCAGATGGGAACAGATACAGAGACCACAGTAAGACATTTACAGGAACAGACTTGACTTAAAGGCAGCTACATCGCTGAAAACTTACCCCAGCATAGGTGGTGAACCATGAAAGGGTCATCCCTTGAGCTCTGACATGATTTGTAGGCAGCTCCATAGGTCACAGAGTCTTCTCTCCTTGGCTATATAATCAGGAGGGGACTTGATAATCTTACTTTTTTTCAGCTTTCCTGGACTTGTGTTTATTCCTGAAACTTGGAGATCATTGAGAATGGGCCTCTACTGCATGGTCAGTTTTGAATCCCATATTCCATCTCTGTGATAATACAACAAAAGTATGCATTATAAATTTCTTCCCTAGGTTTAAAATACTGTACAAAAAGATAGAGGAATCAGGTCCTTTTTGAGACATAACAAGTGAAAGCTACCTCTTGGGTCAAAAACATGGAATATGAGTTCTACCTCTAGCCCTGGATAGAAACATGTGTTTGATCTTCCCCCCAGAGGCTAGAAAATTACATTCTTTTTCTACTTTGTTGAGAGTTAATCAAGCTGGCCCTACCAATGAATTGGTCAGACTACCATCATCCTTCAACAAAGCTAATTCAGGTACAGCAAAGAGCAGGAAAGAGCTCGAAGATACCATTACTGAATTCATGCATGAAGTCTAAGAAGCTAGAGTCTGATATCAGGGGACCATCACATCAATAACAACAGACTCACTAGCTCAGAAAGGCAAAATAAAAACAAGGGCATGAGCTTTGCTTCAGGTCAGAGCTCTATATCTGAGCTGCCCGTTAGAAGCCTCTGACCAAACTAATGGTCAGTTTTCTTCCCTCAGTTAGTTCTCACTGGAAAGAGTCTGACAAAAAGATCTAGAGGTAAGTGAGGCTAAAACCAGTCAAGTCGACAGCTAAGCCCAGTCATGGCAAAGGATAGGAGCTAAGATCTCCATTAATACTGGAGCCACAGCTCCAAAGTGAGGTACAAAGACAGCCCATAGTCTGAAATGTGATATGTTTTCAGGCTTCAGCATTTAGTAGAATTGATGTGGTAAGTACATTCTTATCTTATGATGCTGCTTTCAAATTTACACTGATAATCATAATTTGATGAGCATTTTAAAGTCCTATCATACTAACAGTGGGTTACAGTTAAAAAGCAGGTCAAGACCAAACTCCCTCTACAAAAGATTATGACTAAGTTATTAACCAAAAAACTCCAGAACCAAAATTCATACAAAATAAGGCAATTGCATAATGATAAAGGATCAACACTCAAGGAGTCACAATCCCAACTGTATATATCTTAAATACGTGAGGTAAACAATAATGAAGCCAGGGGATAAACAGACAAATCCATTATTGAATGAAGACTTCCCCACCTTTTCTCCAGTAATTGACAGTTCAAGTAGACATATAATCAGTAATACCAAGTGTTGACCTAAACAGTACCATCAATCAACGTAACAGCATTGACATTTGTACAGTACTCCATTCAGGGAATAGGATTCACTCTCATTTCAGTCTCTTGTGGAACATTCGAGATAGACCACACACTGAGTATCAAAGCATAAATGAAATGGTGCAAAATTACAGAGACCTACAACTTACATCCTGAGATCAAACAGGGATTAAACTATAAATCTATGACATAAAGATTGTTGATATATCTAACATATTTGGAATACTTTGGTCATATTTTAAGATAAACCCAGTAAATCTACTTCAATTAAAAAATATTGTAGCAATTTTGGGGAATAAAATAAAAAAATATTTTATACAGAAAAGTAAGGGCTTCACTGGGTACTTTAGAAACAATAGAAAATTAATATTAATGGTCTAGATTCTAACTAAAGAAAACTAAAAATGCTGAGTAAGTTAAATAAAATAATAGCAATTAAAATAAACATAAACGGAATTAAATATAAGAAAACTATAGAGGTTATAAAATCAAAAGCTGGCATTTTAAAATACAGATATTAAACAAATAAAGATGATAAATGTCTGCCCAAACTAAGAAATCAAAGAGAGGAAACCTTGGCATTAGCAGAAATAAAAGAAACATATTCATCACTGAGCCCATGAGGGAAGTAATCAAAAATATTATTAAAATCTCTGTGGTTAAAAATTTTATAACTTCCAGAAAAAAATCACAAGTTTCTTGGAAAATATGACACCAAGATTCAGACACTGAGAAAGAACAACTATGAACAGATTGACTTCAGTGAAGTGAGTGGGTCAAAAATGAACAGTAAAAAACAAGAACATAAAGGCTGCTCAATTCCCTATCAAATTCTATACAGTGTTTAAGGAATTGATGAAAATTGTGATGCCTTTTAGTCATCAGATGTCTAAAAGTTCCTTTAATTCAGTCTAAGTGGCCAACATCATAAAAATATGCACCAACAGAAAATCATATACTTTAATATCTCAACAACAGAGATCCAATAATTCCCTAACAAAATTAAAGCAAATCGAACGTGTTAATTCATCAAAAATATATAGACAAGGAACGAGTGTATTGTGGTCCAAATGTGCAAGGCTGGTACATTGTTCCAAAACTATTATATAGTCTATTGTATTAACAATTGAAAGAACAAAACTGGAATAGGCATCACGGATGTAACAGCTTTCAGAAAAGGAACATAACAGAACCTTTCTCTCTTGGTAAAAAGAAACCTCACAACACTATGGCCTTTGTTAGGGTTTTACAGCTAAGAAGAGACATAATGACCAACCCAACATTTGTAAAGATGACATTTAATTGGGGTTGGCTTACAGGTTCAGGGGTTCAGTTCCTGTAGCATGGCAGCATCCAGGAAGGCATGATGCAGGAGGAGCTGAGAGTTCTACATCTTGGTTTGAAAGCAAACAGGAGTAGATTGGCTTCAAGGAAGCTAGGATGAGAGTCTAAAATCCCACCCCCAAAATGACACACGTCCTCCAACAAAGCCACACCTACTACAACAAGGCCACACTTCTTAATGGGCCAAGTATTTTCACAACTATGGATAATGTCACAGTTATAGAAAGATTCTTGATGCTTTTCCTGTAAGACAGAAACAAAGTAAGAGCCTGTTTTCTTCTTGTTCCTTTTCAAACATAGACTCTGTGAGGGGTTGTAGTAGCTTGATTTTCTGTTTCTATGATAAACATTAATCAAGAGCAAATTGTGGGTAGCACTGGATTGATTTGTTGTATGCAATCTGGACCAATGTATTTTTCTCTCAAGTATCTATCGTCAAGGCAAACAAGACAGAAGCTCAGGGCAGAAACTAAAACAGAGGCCTGTGGGAGACCACTGCTGACTGGCTTGTTCCTCAAGGGTTGTTCAGCCTGGTTCTCTGTGCAACCCAGGACCATTTGTCCACCATGAATATTTTAACACAGAGATAGTATCACATCAAACAAAAAATTTAAAAATATACCCTCACACATTGTCACAGGCCTGATTGTGGTTTTATGGTAGAGGCCTGAGTTCCAGTACCCAGCAATGACAGAATTTAAAAAGAAAAGAAAAGGAAAGGAGAGAAGAGAAGAGAAGAGAAGAGAAGAGAAGAGAAGAGAAGAGAAGAGAAGAGAAGAGAAGAGAAGAGGAAAGAAACGAAAAGAATGAAAAGAAGAGAAAAGAAAAGAAACATGAAACATGCTTACTGAAAGCTTAGTGTGCAAACGGTCAGTGGAAGACACTCTGGTATGTCAACTCGAATTTAGGCATCTATTTTTAGTCTCAACCTCTCCTTCAATCAGCTGAAAAAAATTACAATCCAGAAAATGCCCATTTTCAAAAGCCACGGATGAAATTTCTGTAAGCTGATGATGACTGAACATCTTCAATATCATAACCATGCAATCTGTCCTCACATGACCCATGAGCATCAGACTCTCTTCTTGCTCTTCCTTTTCTTCTTCCTACTCCTCCTTGTTTTTCTCTTCTTCTTTACTCTTCCGGTCTTCCCTCACTCACTCACCCTCCTCCCTCCCTCCCTCCCTCCTTCCTTTCCTTCCTTCCTTCCTTCCTTCCTTCCTTCCTTCCTTCCTTCCTTCCTTCCTTCCTTCCTTCTTTCCTACTAAACCAAAGTGACTTATCCAAAGTCAGAGAAAAATGTTTAAAAAGAAAGAACTGAATTTGACTGCCACTGGCATTTTTTATATTCACTCCAGGTGGGTCATGCATGGATTGTCTCTGTGAAACTGATTTTAATGGAGTTATGAGGAGAGCCAGGCAGGGTAAAACATTCTCCTGAAAAGGAAGCTAATCCTGTTATTTTATATTTCCTTTTATCATAAATACTAAAAGCAAAACAGAACTCTCATAACAGCTTTTACCAACTTACAAGGAAATGTTGAAGCTATTTCTCACCAAAATATTCACTACGGCCTAGCAGACTCTGGTCTGCTGAAGTCTGAGTGAAAGTCAGGGAATTTTTTTGTATTTGTAGATTTTTGTAGTTCTGATGCTTTTAAAAATGTCTAACAAGTATGGCATAGACCCTAATTTTTCATGTCCTCTAAGGGAAACTAGTAGAAAATTACAGAAATGTCATTCTAAATATCTATCCAGTTATGGAAACAGCCAGGTGTCTATGGTCCTCACATGCACATGACACCATTAAAGATCAGTGTCTATCTATACTTTGCAGAAATGCTAACGTCCTGAGGCTCCTGTGGGGTCACAATCTGTTAGTCATTTAATTATCAATGAGTTAGGAATCACCTACTTGTTTATAAGCTAAGAAAAGGGAAAGTCTTGCAGCCAAAATAAAGATTTTCCTTTGTTTTGGACATAACCACTCTGAAAAACATTTTAGGCCAATCTATCTCAAGTAAGAGAAAAATTCATTGGGTATTTTGAAATGCTTCCAAGGAGGTAGGAAGAAAATGAAATCCTGTCAACTTCAGTGGGTTTTCATTGCTCTTACTACTACAAGTTGTAATGTAGAAGTGTTATAGATAATCCAGAAGTTAGTAGGAAAGAAAGAAAGGTCATCTCTCGTCATTTAATTTCATTAGCAAACATTATTAAGATAGAACCATAGAGAGTTGAGGGGCAGCACATGGCAACCTCCTTTCCAAACTATTCAAATTATTATTTAACATTAATAATTAATAATTGCCTCCCTACTGAATTATTCAATTGAATACTTACCTTCTGTTGATCTCTGTGATTTCTCCAGCCTCAGATCTTGGTGTCCAGGGGCCATACTGACTTAGATATTTCCTACTCATTCAAACATGACCAATATACTGAGCTATAGTGTGATTCTCAGAAAAATGAGGTTTACACCAGGAACCTAAAAATTGTTGACACGACATTAAGTGTTCTAGTCTATTCTGTACTCATATAACAGCGTCTGGCACTGAGAACCACTTAAAGCACAAGCTGCTATAGTTATCATCAGGGACCATAAATGCCCATTGAGAAAAAGATGAATTGATGCACTATACAATCCTATCTAATGATAAAAGTGTGGTAAATCAGCAAAAGTTGTTTTTTTTTTCTTTAACGATATTCAGAAATAAATCCTTAAAAAGTTAGTAACCTAATTTTTAAGGGAAAGCCACCGAGTATGTCGCTGGGTAGGAGAATGCACATATGACTTCACCATTGGAGTGTGAGAGGAAAAAGTATAAGTCCTTGCTTTAAAGTGCTCTTTAGAGATGTAAGAATGAAAGTTGTCATCGATTAATTCTCTCATTTCAGGCTAGCATAAATTCCGTGTGATCATCGCTTTGCATCTTCTCATTATTAATGAGATTGCAAGACTCTTCTTCTAGCCAGTGCCGAGTTCAGCTTGATCGTGTTTGTTCTGTGGCAGATGCCTCTCCGTGTTTTGATAGAGTTTCTGTTGAGAAATCTTCTGTAATTTCCCTAAATGAATGCACTTTATAAAAACAGAGGGCATGGTGATTCTTTGAAAGATCACAAGGCCATGAATGGATTCCCTTTAATCTTTAGTTTCCAATCATGGAGTGCTCAAAGATATTTTATTTAAAGCAGGCTATTTAATGCACTAAACAACCAGGTACAGTTTCTATTGCCTTTAGCTATGGCTTATGTTTATATTTAAAATAATAAGTGTATCAATGAATATAATATGGAGTATTCACTTTGTAATCCCCTTTAGCTACTCTTAAAATCTCATGGAACTTTCTCCCTTTTATCAATACAAAAAAAGGGGGGGGGAATAAATACCTTTTTAATGATTCTTTGCGTTATTAAAGTCTATTTGTATTTTCTGCTTTTTTTGTTGTTGTTGTTGTTGACAGCAAATACTTTTATTCCATGAACTGTTTGTAGACCAGAAACGTTTTATGATACTATGTATGACTGTGAATTAAATACTCATGCTGGCTTCCTTTGAAATAATTTAGAAAAAATATATGCAAAATTGTACTGCTTCTTCAGTCTCTCGCTTCCTGCTTTGCAATTTCTCTTCTCATCTCCCCTTTGGTCTTTACTTGTTCCTTCTCTATACTCCATATTTTGGAGTATAGCACTGCCCAAACCACAGAGTCACTGCTGGAGCAGGAAGGATGAGGTGGGAGTCTGACAAGAGTACTGTAGGAACTTCAGGAAGATGAAGGGGGTGAGGGTTAGAGTGTCTTCAGAGATGATTGGTAAGCACAGATAGGATGCTTGGATGCAGTCAGATGAAGGTGATAAGGATTACAACATCTTCAGAGATGATAGTAAGCACAGAGAGGGTTCTTGGAAAGTTGTCTCTGTTTCTGTGTCCAACCGAACACACACAGTGGAAGTTTCAAAAGTATTTGTATGTGCAATAAACAGGTGGAGATACATTCTTCTTGTGTTGCAAGAAGTAGAACTTAACACCAACCAGACAGCATTTTAAGTATATTAAGCATTTTGATGATACTAGAAATGGTTTGAAGTATATAGAATGAAACCATTTTTTTGTATGGGCAGAAACATCTGTTTTATTTATTAAAGAGTGTTCCCAGATTCATCATTCTCAGGAAAAGAGAAAGGAAGGAGGACACACACACACACACACACACACACACACAGAGAGAGAGAGAGAGAGAGAGAGAGAGAGAGAGAGAGAGAGAGAATACCACCTCACTTTCATCTTGCAGCAGCTTTCTTGTTAAATGAAGCACTCACTGGTGATTTAAAGTATCTTTTATCTTGGTATATTTTCTATTCAACCACTTCTATTTGAAATGTAAAATAATACTAATATGGGAACTCTATTGATGTGCATGGAAGAGGGCCAAAATTTGAGCAGTACGAGACGTGTGACTTCCCAAGAATTCCTACTCAAAGCTGCACATCTCTGGGGAGAAAAAAAATCACAATTGTCACAGGCAGGGAAAGGATCATGTTTTTCTTTCAAAATGTAAAATACTACAGTTGATATGTGTGTTCTTGTTTCTGGAGATTTCCCGAAGGAACCCATCAACAAATTTGGCGGGACCTCTAAAGCAGACCACTCTCTCACATCAAAATAGCCTAAGCCACCAGGGGAAGTCATCAGCACTGGAGTGCCCTGACAGTTCCTGCTCTTCCTTTCCACTCGTGTTCAGATTCCTTTGCCAGCAGGGTCATTTTAGATTGTGGTGTATCCTCACACAGCTGTACTTTCTCACAGATAAGCATATGCAAAATTAATACTGAACACTATCCATGAGATCTATCAACAGGACTCCAAGCTTAAACATGGGGCATCTACAGAGAAGAAAGAAGACATCTTCAGCTTCAAAGATGCTAAATAACAATCCTTCAACTCAAATAACACACTATATATATATATATATATATATATATATATATATATATATATAATTTTATACGATGGTAATAATATTTTCTACGAGTTATTGCATATTTCATTAAATGTGTTATTAGTTTACACATTGCTAGAAAAAGTTCCCTTTCAGAAAGAAATCATTGCTAACTTTGTGTAAATAAATATAGATTTATTTTTGTATTCCACAACAGGTCTCCCCTATTATAGTTTCTGATGAAATCTATACATACCAAGGCAAAAAGAGCTAAGTACCATGGAGAGAAATGACCATCATTTAGTAGGAAACACGGCCTCACGTTGCTTCAGAGCCACACCATCTTCTTTGAGGTCATTATAATCTCAGAAGCCTTAGTCTGTCCTAGCTGCTCAGACAGAATTAAATGGATAAAAATCACAGTATCTTAGGGGTAAAGTTTTTCTCATCATTAACCTCATTGGGATGAGACAGTAAATAATGGTCATGCAGAGATGAGAAGACTGCTAAATACACATCTATAAGTTGGTAAAATCTACACTAGAGTAAAAAGGAGCCTTTAGTGTTGAGGAAATTTGGACCTTGTCCTGTGCTACATGCGGGTTTCCACAAGATCCACTGAGAGCAAGTGACCATTTTGGTAGTCTCTAACATAATACAGACATATCTGTTAAACTATGTAGAGTGCCCAAGGCAATGATGATGATGATGATGATGATGATGATGATGATGATGATGATAACAGATTATTAAAGTTAATTAATATAATATTGTCTATGTATTTCAGTATACGGTGTGAGCAGAACACATGTGCACCATAATACATGTGTAGTAGTCAGAGGTCAACCTCATGGAGTCCATTTCACTCTCTTCTTCCACCCTTGTGAGGTTGTTGGGGCCTGGTGATACCAAGCTTGCATAGAAAATGTTAGCTTTGTGAGTTAATAATGTTGCCGGTCCCATGAGTCCTTCAGAGGTAAGAAATGTGATGTTTTACTGGGTGGCCTGTAGGTAATGCTAGCCAGGGACTTCCTGAAAAGTTAAGACTTTGACGATATATATATATATATATATATATATATATATATATATATGGGTGGGGGATGGGTGTGTGTATATATATATATATACACAAATGTCTGCAAAGAAAGCAAATGTCTACAATGTGCACTTTAGCATTTATATAATTATCCATAAAGTAATGACTTAGGAAGAAAGTTCTCATTTATAGTGTATGTTCTATCCAATTTCAAATCATGCTCACCATTATAATTAGACTACATTTAATGAATCTCTTTCCCATGTTATTACATATAGCTATCTGAATTCACCAGCTTACCATTTCAGGACATACATTAGGACTCAAGTATATTTAGGTCACAGACATCAACAGAACACTATGAGTATGGTCTCCAGAATCAATTTGAGGACTGACTCTGCAGTTTACAAGTACACTTAGGGGAAATTTAATTAGCTTATTTGTGTACTGTCACACAGTAAGATGGAGAAGACAAATAGCAGTGTATCATAGAGTCATTAGGAGCCTTAAGTGACTTACACAGCTATTGTCTAACGGATGATAGTTATGGTCATTTTAATGGTTGCTAAGGAAACACTGACAGGCAGGTGTTCTAGTGAGGTATATTTCTGGCAGAGTACATCCACTTCTAGTAGGCATGCTGAAGGGAAGAAAAATGATGTTTGGTACACATAATAAAATAAAATTATACTTAATGCTATTAAGACATGTAAAAACTTTATTCTTGACATGAAAAAATGACTTCTTTAGATTGTTTTTCTAATCCACTTCTTGCTTTGAGCTAAGATTTGAAATGCTAATATATTTTCACCTCCCAAATGTAGCAGCAATCCCATTTTAGTACATGAGACCCTGGTATACATCAGAGGAAACTTAAACCTGCCATTTAACAAACCTACTTTCAAAACTACTTCCAACTTTCCTACTTTTCGGGAAACAGAGGTTCCAAGAAGTATGTAAAAATGGTGCAAAGCCTTACCTTGGATCAGGGCACAAACAAGAATCTAAAGAAGAAAGAACAATAGATACACTGTTTTCCCATACTGTCTTTTCATTATTCTCTTTAATATTTTCCACATCTCCACTGTTGCAAACACCTCTACAGAAAGCTCAATCAATATATATCATTAAGCATTTCATTGGCTTTGGTTCGTATAATCACACAAATGGAATTTTATTACAATGGCCATTTTTACTCATATTAAGAATAGAATGTGAATTTTGGATTTGAGTGTAAATCTTAATTTTAAGGACATGATTTTTTGTTGTTGTTGTTGTTCAGCTCATGCTGATTATTAGCATTTACAAACACATTCCATTCAGTCAAGTAATGAAAATAATAGACATGTGCTTTCTAACATATTGAAGTCAATGCATAAAAGCCAACAGGAAGCCCCAATCACATTGAGCTGGCACTGTGTGTTAATCTCCATTAGAATGACTTTACATAGTGTCCTGAACATGTTCATTGGGTACAATAAAAACAAATGCTTATATTTGAACTATGACGTCAGGGTATGAAAACATACCCAAAGAAGGGCATAATTGTGTGTAGGTTTTCAGCTGCACATACCTAGCCATCTGACAAGATTTCATGATAAACAAATTTTTTTCTCCTTATTCAAGTTTATTGTTACCCATATTGTTTCCTTATTAATTGAATGCATATTGCTTCTGCTTTCATGCATTTAGTACACAGACTGGCTTAGAAATGCATATGCACAGCAGCAGCTTGTCCTTCCCATCACCGCAGATGTCTACTGCTTCCTTCCTACAGCGGGATGAAGAAGGGACATGTAGACAGGTATTTGCATCTACTACAGAGCATCAGAGTGGACCCAGAGGAGTGCCTTACAGATCATGTATCTTGCCCTACACTCACCATCTCGGTGCTCATAGGTTGGTTGGTTGGCTTGCTTGCTTGCTTATTTTTCGTTTTCCTCTCTATGTGTTTGCAACAAGAAAAGAAAAAGAATCTCCTGGAAGTGCCCTTCAAAGACTTTGGTTCTTTGTACATCAGTCTCTGAAACACCAGCGCTGGCTGTAGAGAAGAGCTTTCCCATCATTCCATGGTTTCTGGAGCTTCCATGGAGACAGCTTCCATTTAGAGTCAGAGGGGGTAAGCATAATGTACCGTGGCAAACAAATGTGCCAGTGTCCCGGATTGCAGCCCTCATTTTCTTCCTTTCTCTCTTGCTCCAGGAAGGCCTCATTGGCTGGAGGAGACACACATCCACTGCTACGCATCACTATCTGGGAAAATCCAATCAAGTTTTACATCAGATTCACTGTGATTCTTGGCTTCTGTACTTATATGTGGTGATTTGGTCTGTCTAAACTGGGATCTGCATTCCCTGTGGTACTTTCCTAGAAAGAAACATAACTTAGGCATATATGCATATATGCATATATATATGTATATGTATATATATATATATATATATATATATACATATATATATATACATATATATGTGTGTGTGTGTGTTTGTGTGTTTTAAGTAGTTAAAAGTATATATTTGTTTGCTTATACCATCAAAGAAAATCTAGAAATGCATCATAATAAATTTAACAATGTTTGTTTGAATCACAACAGAGAATTCCAGAGCCTGGCAACATTTCAGACCTAAAGCCATTCATAGTCCTTTGCTTCACCATAAGTGCAGGTACCACTTATAGCTGAAGGAAATGTAGCGACAGAAACAACCTTAGTAGCTGCAATGAACATTTACTTTATGTGATTATGATCTGATCACCGTGTGCCTATAATTGGCTAAAGGTCTATGGTTGTAACTACTTAATATTCAATGATATATTATAAAATTATACATTTTAGGATATTTTCAAGTTCACATAACATTTTGCATTTGCTATCAATAGGTAAATTTGGAATCAATTTTAGTCTATACATTTAAAAAAAAAATGCTATACTTAATCATTAAGTACCACAACTAAATATGATTATATTGATTAAAGTGCTTAAAGTCTGTGTTTCAATTAAAGTACATATGCTTATACAATGGACTTTTATTTTTTAAAGAATAATGTGTTCTTGGATTCATAATACAAGTATGGTGGTTTGAATAAGACTGGCTCCCATGAATTTAAGTGCTTGGTTGCTTAGCTTATAAGGAGTGGGGATATTAAGAGGTAGGGCTTGTTGGACTTCACTGTGGAAGCTTAAGCCCAGGCTCACTGTGGTTTACAGTCTCCTTCTGCTGCCTGCAGTTCCATATGTAGAACTCTCAGCTCTTTCTTCAGCACTATGTCTGTCTATATGATGAAAAGCTTTTCCATTATGATGATAATGGACTGAACCTCCGCGGCTGTAAGCCAGCCCCAATGAACTGTTTTCCTTTATGAGTTGCTGTGGTCATGGTGTCTCTTGACAGCAATAGAAACACTAAGACAGTGAAGTTCCATTAATAATAAAACATGACATTTAGTTTCTCACAGTTTACCCAACTCTCAGCCTGATGATCATGTGAATTCAGTGAAGATTTGCCCCTTCCCTCGCTTCTGCTTTACACATCATCTCTATCTTTCAGCAGCAACAACAGTTACTACAAAGTGTGAAAAATGGTGAGATAATACCACTGTCTAAGATGGTAAAGAAAATGTCGGGACCAGACACTCATGTGGATGTTGAGATGATGAGACCAGGAACTACAACTACAAATAAGTTTAAAATGTTAATGAGTCTAAAAGAGAAAGTGGATCATATGCAAGAGCTCATTGGTAATGTCTCCCAGGGAACAGAAAAATAAAATCAAAATAAAATGCTAAAAGTAAAGTCACAAGGTATTTCTGATGGATCCATTGCTGGAACATCTTTAAATGTATATTACAAAGACTCAAGCAATCACTAAATTGTTCAAAGAGAGGTATGTTCTACAATATCAGAGGAGAGAAGAAAAATGCTCTATAAAATGGCAAAGGCAGAAAAAGAGTAGAAAACATAACAAACATACACTGATGGAAAACAAAGAGTAAGGAGAAAAGAAAGCTGCTGCACATACTGGCTGTCAATCCATCTGGACTAATTACCACTATAAATGTGAGTGGTTTTAAAACACCAACTAAAGTGCACAGAATGTCCATTAAAAGGGAACCAGGGATATCATAACCAATATATGCAAAGAAAGGGAGGGAGAGCCATCTTTGCTCTGGTTCGCTTAGGCTCCAGTCTGCACTAGCAAGAGTGTGGACCGCAGAAGCTACACAGCTTCAGGACAGACAGAAGCAGCCTAACTTCTGGGACANACCCTGTTTCGGGCTCCAGAACTTTGCGCACCTTCCTCACCAGAGGAAAGGTGGCCACCTGTGAGGGCTCTGTCTGCTGGAGCAGGTGAGAGAGTGATATTATGTCCAGGGTCCCTCAGTGGCTAGTCTGTGCAGGTGAGTGAATAAAATGCAGAGGCAACACA
>NC_034594.1:21826036-21845440 GCF_900095145.1 Mus pahari | reverse complement strand
TCGAGTCTCTAGCTGCATATGTAGCAAAAGATGGCCTAATCGGCCATCATTGGGAAGAGAGGCCCCTTGGTCTTGTAAACTTTATATGACCCAGTACAGGGGAAGGCCAGGGCCAAGAAGTGGGAGTGGGTGGGTAGGGAAGCAGGGGCAGGGGTGGGGTATAGGGAATTTTTGGGATAGCATTTGAAATGTAAATAAAGAAAATAATAATAAATAAAAAATATTACAAAGCAAAAAAAAAAAAAAGAAAGAAAGAAAGGGAGGTTAAGGGTGAGAGATAGAGACAGTTACATGTGATAACAAGATCAAAATAGAGCTGAAGCGTCTCTCTTAGTTTAAAAGACAAATGAGAGGGAATAAGCTAAAAACCAAAAGACCCTGTTAGTAGGATACTGAACTTCAAAAGCACATAATGCAAGAACATCCGAATGCATGAGAAAGAAAGAAAGAAAGAAAGAAAGAAAGAAAGAAAGAAAGAAAGAAAGAAAGAAAGAAAGAAAGAAAGAAAGGAAGGAAGAAAGGAAGAAAGAAAGAAAGAAAGAGGGAGGGAAGGAGGGAGGGAAGGAGGGAGAGAGAAAGAGAGGGAGGAAGGAGGAAGGGAAGAAAGAAAGGGAAGAAAGGGAAAAAGAAGAAAAAGAATACAGACAGAAAAAACCTGGCAAAGTGGAGTGTGCCTATAATCTAACAATTTACAGGAGCTGAGGAACAATCAGGAGTTTAAGTCTAGCCTATAGATAGCATCACTCTCAAGAGCTGGAAATGACAAATATTAACAAAATGCTTATCTGCATTGCCAGCACTACCAATGAAGAAATAAATACCCAATAATATATCAAGAAAAATAGACAAATTTACAATTACTGATAAGGAGTCCAAGATGAATCCCTTAATAATAACTGTCAGGTCCAATAAATCAAGGGTGTAGTCAACCTGGGCAGGGTTGTCATACTTTGCCATGTGACTCCCATAGGAACTTCATGCACCAATGAGAGGATTCGGCTTCTGTCAAGATTGAGGTGTGCAATGTGCTTGATGTAAAACACACCTTAAACCATTTCAAGTAATGGAAATAATGCAGCTTATGTTCTTTGATGGCAACAGAATTAACTTGAAATCAATACCACAAACGCAGTTAGAAAAGTAAGAACATTTGGAAAGTATACAACTCTACTAAACAACACAATGAATCAATAATATTTCTCGTGAAAAATTTCAAAGCCCTTTGGACGACAGGAAAATGAAAGAACAACTTACTAGAATGGGCAAAGATGCCACAAAGCAGTGCTTGAAATTTCAAAATATTAAATGCATGTGTTAGGAAATAAGAAAGATATAAACATGAGTAAATCAAGATTCTACTTAAAGACAGAAAAGAAGGAGTATATTAAACCAAACATAAGCAAATTTCGTGGTGTCATTTTTTTTAACAGCTAAGTAGTACTACATTATATAAATGTATCACTTTATAAAAATCCATTCTTCAGTTGAGGGACGACTAGTTTGTTTGCAGTTTCTGACTATTAAGAATAAAGCTGCTATGGGCAAATATCCTTGTGGAAGGATGGATGTCTTTTAGATATGCCCAGAGGTGGTAAGACTGAGTCTTCAGATAGGTCAATTCCCAACCTTCTGAGAAACGACTGTACTGATTTCCAAAGTGGCTGTGTAAGTTCGTACTCTCACCAGCAATGGAGGAGCACTCCCCTTGTGCCACATCTTCGCCAGTATGAGCTGTCACTGAACTGTGCTCTTAGCCATTCTGACAGGTTTAACGTGGAATCTCAAAATTCTTTTGACTTGCATTTCCCTGATGGCTAAGGCTGTTGAACATTTCCTTGAGTGTTTCTCAGTCATCTAAGATTTCTCTGTTAAATATTCCCTGTTTAGATCTGTACTCTGTTTTTTAATTGGAAGAACATAATCAACTTCCAGGACCCAAGTGGGCTCACAGAGATCATAGAACCCATATGAGGCTGATCTAGGTCCTGTGCATATACATTATTGTTCTGTAGCTCAGCGTTCTTGTCTGATTGTTAACAGTGAGATGGGAATGTCGCCAACTCTTTGACCCGTGTTGTGTTTGGGACCCTCTTCCTTCTGGGTTGCCTTGTCCAGCCTTGATGTGAAAATATGTGCCTGGTCATATTGTAGCTTGCTATACTATATTTGGTTGGTGTCCATGCAAGTTCTGCTCTCTTCTGATGGGAGGTAAAAAGTGGGGAGGGGAAAGGGGAGGTAGGGAAGAGACGGGGGAAGGGAGAGAGGGGAAACTGCAATCAGGACAAAATATGTGAGAGACAAAGAAATAAAAATTAAAAATATATTCAATAAAAAATAGTCAGGCGATACAAAAATTGGAACATAAGCAGAAAATGATTGAAATAAAAAACAATGAATTTAAAAAAAATATATCAGTGCAGAAATCCATGAGTTCTGCTCCTTAACAAAGAACATGTAAACAAAGCTTAATGTCACCTCTACTCATGAGAATGGGTGTTGATTAAAGTTTGATATAAAGATCCCACACAATACAAATACCATCCCAGGCAGAGTATTCTGCACATATCAACCAGTTCTAAAATTTATATGGATGAACAAGGATCTAAAACAGTCAAGAAAATAATGAATAAGACAAAATTAAATATCAGCATTATCTTTAAGGTCCACTACAAAGTTATCATAGCCATAACAGCAGGGCAAAGAATAGACAAGGAGATCCAAAGCACACAAACCCATAAGGACTCTGAGAAGGAAAGGAAACATATAACAGAGAGCGCACAACCTTTTATCAAATGTTGACCAGGAGTGGATATGTGCACACCAAAAATGCAACAGAAACAGAAACACTACAACACACAAAATATCTTAAAATGGACAGCATATCTAACTGCAAAATTCAAAATTATATATAGTAATATATATTATTTTAGTATACATAAATTCATACTGTTTAATGTATATATTTTAATATATAAATTAATGTTTAATATGCATTTCTATATATATGTGGTAGCATTGGACATCATGTCCTCAGTAGCTCTCATATAGTTCACACACATGACATCAATTCTTCACACTCCTCATAAATTGACTTTGGAACATCTGTGAAAAGCCTTAAATACCCCTCATGCCCCCTCAGGAGTCAAGATGACACAGAGCATAAGCACACATGTTTTTAATATCTAGAATCCTTATCAAATTTGCGGCAACTATAAATACCCATTAATTTACAACCCTAAAACTGGTTTCTTCGATTATGCGCCATATAATTATATATATTTTAAATGCAAATATTTGTTTATAAATATTACTCAAAGAACTAATAAGCTCTTTTAAATACCAAAATATCTCACTTTCTCTAATTATGATAATTTTATAGCTAGATAAATAGCATGTCAGACTGTCTGCTCCTCCTTTATCCATTGTGATGCACTCAAATGGGAAAATCTAAAAAAATAAAAAAAAGAAATAAAGAAAGAAAGAAAAGAAAAGAAAAACAAAAAAAGAAATCTGTGGTAGATTTTTTTTAGTGCCTCTGGTTCTGAACACAGGATGCTAAGGAAAAGCATGTTTTAGCATGCAGTGATGGTGTATAAAGTCATGGTGGATACAGGAACCATTAACTTACACAAGAGAGACTTGTGAGGGTCTATCTACCATGGACTATTCCTTATAGATCTGAGTGTCCTGTTATATCACAGAAAGCCAGTTATTATAAAATAAAATGCAATGATTTCAGATCCTTATGAGAACAGCACAACATTTTAACAGTATTAAGAGGGTTTGAAAGGCTCCACCTATGTTACAAAATACTACTATTTTGTAATATACTTACATTGTAATGTACTTATATCCCAGAGCAGTACTATTCAGTGAGGAGCCTAAACATTTAAACTCTAGAAGCATGCTCTCCCCTGCCTCTCAGACATCACAAACTGTGAAGCGCTGTGAAACATGCCATGTCGTGAACTCTTGGAGGTCAAATTCTAGTGGTAGGAACAGATGACTGAGGTCATGAAGGTTACATGACAGTCTAGAAGGGGACCAGTAAGATATGCATAATATTCTAAATCAGTGTTGAGTTTGCAACTTGGAAACCTCCCTGCCATTGTAGGCCATGTACTTCATTCACCTACCCAGTTTCAAGAGGCTTCTTCTGGTCTATTCACACTGTTCTGTCCCCTCCTCTGACAGTGTAGGTGATTGACAGAATCTTTAGTTCAAATGCTCCCTTTTCCTAGGGGGCTTTTTCTCACCACCATGGAATATAATAATGTTTGCTTCTGTTTTATCTTTGGCTCATGGGTTTTTCTATAATTTGCCAGTTCTATTTTTTGTTTTGTTTTGTTTTGTTTTTCAAGGCAGGGTTTCTTTGTGTAGTCCTGGCTCTCCTGGAACTCACTTTGTAGACCAGGTTGGCCTCCAACTCAGAAATCCACCTGCCTCTGCCTCTGCCTCCGAAGTGCTGGGACTAAAGGTGTGCGCCACCACGCCCAGCTACTATTAATACTTCAGTTTAAACAGCTTTGGACTGAAGTTCCGTGTCATGTTCATTTATTCATGTATCTGACCTTGGGTTGAGCTTCGTATAGCCCAGGTGTCTTAGTTAGGGTTTTACTGCTATGAACAGACACAATGACCAAGGCAACTCTTATAAAGGCAACATGCAATTGGGGCTGACTTACAGGTTTATGGGATCAGTCCATTGTCCTCAAGGTGGGAACATGGCAGCATCCAGGCAGACACGATGTAGGACAAACTGAGATATCTACATCTTCATCTGAAAGCTGCTAGTAGAATATTGGCTCTTAGGCAGTTAGAATGAGGGTCTTAAAGCCCACACCCACAGTGACACACCTACTCCAACAATGCCAAACCTCCTAATAGTGCCACTCCCAGGCTCAAGTATATATAAACCATCACATCAGGAAAACAAATCGTCTAATTAAATTGAACCTCCCTAAATAAAATAGTCCCTTCTGGTTTCTTCTGAGGCACCTGTGTCAGCAAGGTGCACTCTGTGACCCAGATATGGAGGCTTCAGCCCAAGCAGAGTAGATTTTACTACCCTGCTTTAAGCTGTGGTCTGACCATGCTGCCAGCCCTGTCCAGGTTGCCTTGGATCCGCAGATGAAACACAGACACACACACACACACACACACACACACACACACACACACACGCACGCACACACGCGCACACACACACACACACACACACAAGCTTATTTGTCAACCAGACTAACTGGCTCAATGCCTGGGTTCTTCTCAGCCTTCCTTGGCTGTCTCACATCCTTCTTTTCACTTCCAGCTGAGCACCCTAACTCTGCCCTCAACTTTAGTTTCTCAGATACCTTCTCCTTCTTCAGCAACCCAAAACTGCCCTCTGCTTAGTTTCATCTCTAACTCCCGCCTGGGGAAGCGACCTATGATTGCTCCACCCATGATCTCACATGGCTGGTCACCTTTTCTCCAAAGCATGGCAAAATCTCCCTTTGTCTCCTTCTGTCTCTCCCTATCTGTGGGGACCCAGAAATCCTGCCTCTTTCCTTCAGCTCAGCAATTGGCCTCTGGCATCTTTAGGGATTGATCAAGAGCCTACTGGGGAACAGGACCTTAGTATCAGAACCACCCCTACATACTGCTGCCTCCTCCATAGGCACCTTAAGGAGTTACAGACTTCCTCAAAACACACTTTTACCATGTCTCAGATATGACTGAAAATTAATGTCATAGCTGAGCCTAAAGTGGGTGTGAAGGGCTGCAATTTTTTTCCCAAAATATTGGGAATGGTGCATTGTTAACTCACTGAGGGAAAAGAGGGAGCTGCTTCCCACTAAACTCAACAGCCTATGAGTGGAAAGTGTAGAGAAATGATGAAAACAGACCAGTTGGAGCAGGATTACAATCATGTACCAATCCTTTCTTTAATTCAGCTTACTAGAGCCACAAAATGCTACTGGTTCTATGTTGAGAGACCCTTTAGTTATTTTTGCCTGGATTTGATGGATGGTGCAAATTTAAAGGTTGTCAATTCACGACTCTTTGAAGATACAATGCATATATATATATATATATATATATATATATATATATATATATGAATAGAGCAAAAGGGAAAAATAACAAGAGTGAGGATTTATTTTATTATAATTAGTAAAACTGTGCCACAATAGACTTTGTCTGTATCAGACTTTGGGTTGAGTTCTGGACACTCGAAAACAGATCTTCTAATTAAATTGAAGCTCCTTAAATGAAACAGTCCCTTCTGGCTCCATTTACTTTGCAGAAAAACTATAATTTAATATTGTTCTTTCATTTATACTTCTCTTTATGGGAATTTTGCTCATTTTCAAGGCCACTTTAGAATTTCTTCTTTGTGATAACTTGCTGCATGCTTTTCCTGACTCTATGGTCCTGTCTTTTCAATCTTGGGCAATCTACACAGTAGAAAACTAGAACGTGCGCGCACGCGCACGCGCACGCACACACACACACACACACACACACACACACACACACACACACACCTCACGCTACATACATTTCCTTAAGTAACACTTCATTTGTATGTATAAGGCTTGTGAGCTAAAGAGGGCTCAGCTGGTAAGAGCTCTTGCTTTTCAAGCATGAAGACATGAGGTTGGAACTCAGAACCCAAGTAAAGCTGTGCATACCTCTGTGTGTCTGTGGTACCTGTATTGAAGAGGGAAGACACAGGAAGATCATCAGGACTTGATAGCTAATAGCCTAGTACCAGGTTCAATGGAAATCTCTATTTCAAAGTCAGACAGAAAGAGAGAGAGACAGACAGAGACAGAGACAGACAGAGAGATACAGAGTAAGAGACAAAGAAAGTCAGAGACAAAGAGAGGGGAAGAGGAGGAGGAAGAAGAGAAAGGACAGCAATGATGACAAATTCCTCCTCTGACTTTGCTAGGCCCCTACAGAGGCACATCTACCACACCCACAAGGCTTCACATCCTATACTGACAGATACATAACTCAGGTAGACACAACAGTGAAATTAATAAAGGTCAGGCTAGGGTGTTCTCCCAGTGGCACAGTGGCTGCCTAACTTTAACAATGGCACTAGCCCCTACTCCTTGTACCACAATAAAGGCATATATAAATACCAGAGATAAAACCAAAGGGTTATATTGACCTCTGGCCAAGTGCTGAGTCTGGACAGAAGAATGAAAAGATAAATAAACAAAGAATTATTTTGAAATTGTAGTGGCAAGTACTGAAGACCAGCTGAGACATCCAGCCTTGTGGACTGAGTAAATACTGGATTGTTGGACCATCTACTTTAGAGAGCCATTGTTAGACTAGCTGAATCACATCATGTAAGCCCTAGTCTTACAAATCCTCCTGTATCCCACACTACATTTCATCTTGGGCATCAAGAGGACCTACCAGAGACCTGGGATAGAGGAGGCTTCTAAGAATCCATGGGGGGGGTGACCTTAGCTGAGATTCACAGCAGTTGGACTATGGAGCCTGAAGAGCCACCTCCTGTATCCAGGCAGGAACCTCAATAGAGACAATCCATTCACAAAAAATTTTGATCCAGAATTTATCCTGTCTATAGGAAATGCTGGGATGGGAGATGCAGCAGAGACTGAGGGAATCATTAACCAATAACCAGCCCAACTTGAGACCCATTCCATAGGCAAACATCGATCCCTGACACTATTAATTATATTCTGTTGTGCTTGTAGACAGGAGCATGCTGTCCTCTGAGAGGCTCCACCCAGCAGATGACTCAGAAAGATGCAGGCACCCACAACCAAACAATGGATTGACCTTAGGGACTCTTATGGAAGAATAGGAGGAAGGAAGCCCCAAAGGGATAGGAACTCCACAGGAAGACCAACAAAGTCAACTAAACTGGACCCTTGGGTCTCTCAGAGTCTGAACCACCAACCAAAGAACATACATGGGCTGGATCTAGAACTGCCTGCTCATATGTAACAGAAATGCAGCTTGATCTTCTTGTGGGTTCTGAATAACTGGAGCAGGAACTAGACCAAAAGCTACTGCCTGTATGTGGGATATGTTCTTCTAGCTGGACAACCTTATCTGACCTCAGTGGGAGAGGATGCACCTAGTCTCACAGAGACTTGATGTACCAGCATAAGGGGATACCCAGGGGGCCTCCCCACCTGCTCAGAGGAGACGGGGGAATGAGGGGAAGGATTGTTTAAGGGGGTGACCTGGAGGAGGGAAAGGGAGCAAAAAGTAAAGTAATTAAAATATAAATAAATAAATAAATAAATAAATAAATAATCATGACCAAAGTTGGGGTGGAAATAATTAACTAAACTCAAATGGCTGGGCACACACCTGTGAGGAATTTTTTTTTCTTACTGAAATCATTTGAAGTGGGAAACTCAAATTTCTAATCCAGATGTTTGAGGTGGAAAGGACATAGAAGATGGACACCCTCTCTCTCTCTTTGCCTGCTTGTTCTCACTCTTGCTAGCAACTCCATGCCATCACTGACATGAGGGCTTTACTTCTTCAGAATTCTGGCACATACTGAAGGCCAGCTGAGACACCAGTTTCAAGGACTGAGCAACTACTGGATTCTTGAACCTTCCATTGATAGACAGCCATTTTTTTTGGGGGGGGGGGCTAGCTATACCACAGCCTGTGTGTCATCCCAATAGGTCCCCCCTTTACAGTCAGTCATAAGTTCCGTTCCTCTAGGGACCCCTGACTAATACACACACAGGCATACATATATAATATAAAATAAAAAGAAAGAAAAATGGTAGATTTGCAAACAAATTGCAAATGCAAACATCTTGAGAAAGAAAAGATAAATCCTATGTATTTTATCTCTGAAAACTATAAATTCTACTTTTAATAAGACAAGAGTTGTTCAATACATTCCAACGACATTTCACAGCCCTTGCTGCAAATTAAAACGCTGTGACTCTTTTCTGCATGGCCTCTGCATGGCCTCTGCATGGCCAGATATCAGCGAGCAGGAGAGTGCTTTGATCACGGAAAGCCAGATTTGCCCGTTCTCTTGCTCAGTCATACAGGAGCATGAAGGTGGACCAGTGCTTATATAGACCCCAAACCCTATATTATTTGTCAGTTGAAACAAACAAAAGACAATATAATGGGGTTCAAGCTTGTCTGCTTTGTGGAAAGGAGCTGTTAGAAGTCTATACCTTGTTCTCCTGAAGCATATATGCGGGGAGACCCATGCTGACACAACCCTACTGCACATTTCATGCCTGCAAATTCGGGGTACAATCCTGTTCCCCAAAACCATGACATCCGTAAAAATAAAATAAAGTAAACTAAAATATTGTGAAATCTTCTAATAGAAAAGCCCTCTGTGTGGAATCTCTCACCACGGGTCATTGAAGCAGTTTCCAAAAATTATTGTAGTGTGAACTGCTATGATCAGCATAAACAAAATAGAAAGAGAAAAAAGTCAACAGTCTGCTGGCATAGAACTTACCTATTGACTAAGTGGTTGATAAAGTCTGACAGGTTAATTAAGTCACTTTATTAAGGTTGCATATCATGTGATATGTCACTGGTGACACACTTGACTAAAGTGGACAATGTTGAAAAGAAAAATCCCTTGGAAAAATAGCAATTAAAAGTTCATGCCTTAAGAGTCCTTTATACCTGGTCCTAAATTTAAAAAAAAATGTTTTTCTTTAAGACAAATTTTTAAGCCCTACACCTCCCTAGAATGGTGGCAGCTGATTGGAAATTGCATAACACACTGAAATGGGGCTGAAAATAAATATTTCATAAAATAATACAAAGGTATCAATATTTAAAAGCCCTCACACTTTACAAAATCCTTAATGCAACTTAGGATTTCTGCAATGATGACATCTAGTTGATACATTTCTTTCTGGGTATTTTATCAGATTAAGGCTATATGTTTATTATCTCAAGTCCTTCTTAACTGATTACATTCTCAGGGTCAAAACTTTCTGAGAATAAGTGTTCTGGGATGTTCATTATTAATAGTGTTCCTCTCTCGTTAATAGTTTATGGCGAGCTTCTCAGAATATTATGAGACTGTAAAAATTCTATCCCAATAAACGTGTCTATAGCAATAAATTGAATATAAGTTATAGTCTAGGAGTTTCTTAGTGATTTACACCCATCCTAACAAGCAGCTAAGTGTAGGCTTCATGGCCTATTCGGGTGCAGCATATGGCTGCCTGTTTGCAGGTGCAGAGAATCAGAAACAGCCACGTGGAGAAAATAATCACAAATTGCGAACAGAAAAAAATCAACAATTATTATTCCACTTCTTAACCTTTTTGGGGCACAGCTCGTTCTGTCAGTGAACTTAAGTCTTCACAATGCTCCTTGGCTTGAGTTGTAACCTAGAGCAGACTGTACGCTTGGCAGGTTACAGATGGGAGCACGGCATGAGGGATCTGGGCACATGATCACTTGCTACATCCAGACACTGAACGATTTAATTGTGTGTGTGTGTGTGTGTGTGTGTGTGTGTGTGTGTGTGTGTGTGTTCAATTAAATAATTATTTTTATTTTGTTATTAAAATGCTATAGTCATCACTCATATGGATCTGTGTATGTGTCTGTCTGTCTCTCTATCTGTCTGACTACATGTCTGTCTGTCAGTCTGTCTATCTATTTGGAGACAAGACTATATAGCTGAAGCTGTCCTTGGGCTCACTGTGTAGTGATCTTGATCTTCTGACTTATCAGCTTCCCAGGGCTGTGACTGCAGTCATGATCCTGAACACGCACTGTATGTGTAGGGGGAATCTGAAGCTTTGTACACATCTGAGGCTCTAACAAGTAAGATCCCCAACTCCTAACTTTTTTGATTAATTAAATAAATAGTTTAAAATTGTACTTATGACAATCCTCACATTTTCTTTGCATGCAATCAGAATCTCCTGGTTATAAAGCTCAGCTTAAAATATTAATAAAATCTGGAAAAGCTAAAGTTATTCATGATAATGTCCCCAAAGGTGTTGGCCTGGTAGGAATGTTTGCACTGATGGCTACCATAACAAGATGCTGAGTATTTTATACCCAGGTTTCATGTTCTTGGACAGTTTCTTCAACATCATTCATGTCTACATCTCCTGCTGAAATCTGCATCATAAACAATGGAAGTGTTTTTGAATGATGGCATTTAACCTTCGATTATTTCTGGGTAGGAACTAACTTTTTCTAGTCTAAGAAAATAAAAATAATTTTTCCTTTTTAGAGCTATTTGGCATGAGTTGGTATTCGATCTAAAATGCACAATTAGTAAGCATGAATAACAGAAAACATGCTAGTTCCTGAGGGAGAAAAGGCCCAGGATATTCTAGAGAGACTTGCATAGTGTACCTCCTCAGTGTGCATGAGTGATACGAAGCTGCTGGCAAGCCGAACACCTTACCCACAGGTGAGAAATGAGAAATTTTAAGGCCTATTGAACACAGCATAATTTCACAGTGGGGCTGCACAAGTTTGTACAGTGCAGATGCCTCTGTAATTGCAGCCCATTGGACAAATGCACAGTATTCTATGCTCGACAGTGTTCAGACAACGCTCACTCTGCATACATCGCTCATCTCAGAACCACATGCAAGTTACTGAACGAGCACAGCCACATGAGAACAACAAAGTTAATTATGTTGAAAAAAAGTCCTGCCTTCTTGCTTGGAGGAACTTTGAAGTCCTAAAGTATTTAAGGAAGTACACTTTAAAAATCTGTGTATAAATATTGAATGGAGTATTGATGTCAATTTCAAATGTCAAAAATAAATGCATTATTTAAGAAGTGAAATGCACATTTTAAATATAGGGAAAATGTGCAAGATAACTTTAAATCTTACAGTCTAGATTATATTTGATTTTGTTAGAAACTAAACAAAAGCGAGATCCTCTCTAGGCTCCTGCTATAATATCCTGAAATCACTTATCTAGCTTCCTGCATACTGTGATGTTCTCCAGTTATTTTACTTTTTCAAAACTCTCATTTTATTTTTATAAAATGCAATAAAATGTTCTAGTAAAGCAAGGGTAAAGATTTTGTGATTTACCACATAAAAGTTCATTATAAATGTAAGGCAATGTGATGGTTAATTTTTAAAACATGGCATCTGATAAAAAATATATATTATAGAAATCTTAGAAAGTATATAGTTCCAAGTTTAGGAAATAAGATACAATTTTTTTGTAGTAGCTCACTGAAAGGAAACAGAGAAAGTCCAAGAAATTCATTTGGTATATATGAATCAACAGTGACAATGGGTAAAGAGCAAATGTCCTGGGGCTAGTTTTCAATTTGTAATGAACAAGGAGCTTGCCTTCTTTGTACACAGGTCTTGTATTTGTCCTCAGCCACAAGCACCTGTCCATCATTGTTCTTGGCACTTGGTAGGCCAAGGTTCCCTCATGTCTTTGCTCATCTGAATGCTCTACAGCCATTTGCCAAATCATTCCCATTCCTCAGCAGAGGATGACAAATAATGTGAATGACAAATTGTAAGCAACCTATAAATACACAATTATAAACACAGAGAAAGGGAGTCTAGCTTTATTAATAACATTTTATTAATAGCATATTCTACAGCGTGTTTGCTGTAGAGGTAAGACATACACATTTTAGGTCTCCTTTGGAAAGATGTAAGTACTTGAGTAACATATGTCCATCCCATCTTACCGTTGGCACTTTAGTAAGCAGTGGCCCACATTCCGAAGGCATTGTGAGGTTATGAAGTGATTTGCTCTTCAGAGATTCCTTTGTTGGAAGCTGGGTTCCCAGGAAGCCTGTGTCGGATGTGGAAACTTTCCAAGGTGGATTCTGGTTGAAAGTTCTTACGTCAATCAGTCTTGAAAGGGATTGTCTGACCCTAAGCCAAGCTGTATTGCTGTGTGATTGCTTGCCCTCCCCCGGGCACATTCGAGCCAAGATGTGGTCCACCCCGTGGTCTCAGCACAGGCTGAATCAATGGACGTCCCTAACCTTGGCCCTTGTGCTGCCCAAGTTGTGTGTTAAAAAGAAACCTCTTGTGTTCATAAATCACCTACATAGGAACTTATTGAACTTTCTGGAAGAGAGAACAAAAGGCAGAAAGGCTCCTACCCTACAGATATGTCAGTGTTTGTGGGTGGCGGGCATGGGCCGGATCTTCCCAGGCAACCGCAACCTGTGCTGTTCCGCTAACCTCATCTATGTTCCTTTCTGGGAGTCCCTTCATTTTGACTCAGTTATGATTTGCTTAGTTCAGCTCGTTTTCTCTCTTCTTCATCTTCATGTTTAATGCCTCCCAATCTTCTCTCTAGTCCCCATATCTGATAAGTACACATATCATGACTGAAGTGGGTACTTATATTATTAAGTCAGTGAGTGTATACTAGAGAAAAAAACTGCAGCATCTCATTCGCTAGAAAAGAAACTTGGGGTTGGCTTGAGGTTTGTTTATTTGTGTTCTTTTTTTTTTTTTTTTTTTTTTTTTTTTTTTTTTTTTTGATTTGGGTTGGGTTGGGTTGGGTTTTGGTTTGGGTTTNTTTTTTTTTTTTTTTTTTTTTGGTTTGGGTTGGGTTGGGTTGGGTTTTGGTTTGGGTTTGGTTTTTTTATGCTAAGTACATCATGTAGCTTAACATGGGAATTAGAGTGTATAAATGACATTATGTGTGTCTGTGTGACAAAACACTTTTTAAATAGGTAATAGCATTGAAGGAAACAGCCTAGTGAAAGCCCCTCCTCCTTGGTACCCTGTTAGCACCAACTGTAGTGAAAGTCACTGACCTTAAGGTCTAAACTGAACTTAAAGTGCCAAAGCCTATTCTAGAATTCCAATAACCTTTCCAGTAGTGCCTAGGTTTCCAGTAGCCTCCAAGAGGAGCTGAGGACTTCAGAGTGATGGGCACAGTGAAGAACCAAGAAATGGAGGGGTGGCCAGCCAATAGCTGAAGAACACAGGCCTCCAGAGCTGGTGAGAAAGCTCACAGCAGACAGATGGGGCTCTCAGGAGGTAAGTGGGTTCCTAGCTCTCCTTGTTAGCTGCTAAGGAGCTTAGACAATAAGCGTTTCCATAGTGACGCTTCATACTAATTTGTTGAATAACTTAACATTTTCTTCTCCTCTGCAGCTTTCTTTCCCAAGTATTTTGAGTCATCTCCCCTTTTAAACTTTCAAATTAACTTTTCCACAATCATCTATGCCCAAGTGTAAGATGAGTACTGGTGTATCCAAATCTAAATTTTATAAATGATGTTGGGAATAGATGAAAGGTTTTCCTTGAAAAAGCCATTCTCAAACTGGAAACAGCACAATAAAGTTTACATTTAAAATTTTATTTTAAAATGATATATTATTTCAGTTTGTCTTTAAAGTTATACTTAAAAGTAGTTTGTGTCATTATTAATAAGCAAATTATTTAAAAGTTAATATGGCAGAGAAACCAAATTCACTTTCATATTAGAAAATCTTATTTCTGAACGAATTTGTGTGGCATATAATTGATATGATGATAGCAAATCTTAAAGGTAGACTTAGATCCAATGATATTTACTGACTTCACTCATGTGGCATTTATTATATGTGCCATTTGTGTTGCCAACCAGGAAGAAAGCATACCACAGCGTGCCACCTGTACCCCTGCAACAACTGGTTTGAAAATGTTATTATTTTGCGTTTTGTACTATTAAGATACTTTTTAATGTGACTCAGCTGAATAGTATAAGAATGTCAGGGGAAATTGTGCTTAATCTTTATCTGTTTAACCCTACAAAATAATGAGTGTGCTGTGAATGACGCCTGAAAGCCTTGTGTGGGTTTTCAAGTCACGCGCTAAACTTTACTCTTGTATATGTTGTATGCAGATTGGCCTCACAGATTGGTAAGTTGTTACCCTCCTGCCTTACTGTAAAAATCCTATTTCTGAGCACATTTATTTGACATGTACATGGCATACCAGTGCAAAATCACAGGGGCAGGCCCAGATTCCAAGATATTTTTTGCATGCACCTGGGTCTAAAAGCTGCCATTGTGGGTGGAATTTGGCTCTTTCTCACACATAGGACATTGCCTCTCTGCTGTTCCCTTGGTGTGAGAAACACAACATGCTCCCACAGTCCAAACACCGGTTATTTTGTGACTTATCAACCATATTTGGAACTAGGATCTGAGATCAAACTCCAAACTTTCCAAGTTTAAAGCCTCAATGTAACTTTGTCCTGGGGGTTGGGGGTGTTGATGTGAAAGGGTCGCAAGGCCAGGGGTTAAGAATTTTCTAGATAGCGCTCTGCTAATATTCTAAGTCAGCATCTCTATGAACATGTTTTAAACCACAACCTGCCAAGTCCAGCCAGAGGGGACAAAGAAAAGAAAACATGACATTACGTGTCATTTGACAGTGTTTCAGCTTCAACAACATCAACCTCATATAGGAGTACCTTATAATGAGTGTGTGGACAGAACATTTCTTTTATTCATCAGATAATAGCTATTCAACATTTCCTAAACCCAGGCAGTCTTCGATGCTCTGGAGAATCTGAACAGTATGGACCCCTACCTCCAGGATATATCCATTCTGGAAGGGGACAGGAGAGGAGTTTACTCAAGTTCAGTCCACTTTTCCCAGAGATGACCATTCATTACATTGCTATTCTGCCTCCAGGAAGGCTTCTTACACCAAGCCTTTTGGGCTGCCCTTGAGAAGGATCAGTGTGCTGTAGAGACTTGACAGCAACACTGCCAATACAAACGGACTCATTCAAAGTCTACAAGGATGTCACCAAGCTGAGTCAAACTCCATCCTTACACGAAGCATGAGGTGGTTGCCAGGAAGTCTAAGACACAGCTTGGTTTATTGTGAAGGGTTTCAGCTCCTTTTCCATCCACTGTGAAAATCTCACGATCCGAAGGATGTTAGGAATACACTACGAAAATGCAAAAATCCAATGTTAGGAATACTCTTGTTCCAGCAAATTTGAATGCACTGTTTCTCTTTAGAAACTATCTTTATTAACAAAGAGCACAGGCAACCGTCTGTATGTAAATTATTTTTCATTCCCTGTTAATTGTCCTCTCCCAGGATCACTGCCTCAGTCTGCTAACCTAGGCCCAGTCCTGGAACCTTGTGAACTTCGTATGATCTAGGCTAGGCCTAGAACGATTTCAGCCTCTGATACTTACTCCTGAATAAGCTCTTCCTAGTTCTTTCTGCTCTGTCTGTCTGATCAATTCAGCTGTCCTGGCTCAAAATCTCCCTCCACCCCCTGCCCAAGGTGACTGATTCAATCTGGCTTCTCTCTGAGCCTTTGACTTTTATTCTGCTTGGCCCCAAACTAACTTTGGCAATCTGTTCTAATCTTCTGGCTCCTTCTCATTCTCCAGCATGACCTGTGTTCACCTGTGTCTAGCTGGTTCTCTGCCTTCAAGCTGTCTCTGTACCACTGTCCCAGTAAAACTGCACCCTTCCTCGCTTCTCTCTCTGTACTGCTCTCTCAAGTAGCTTCCCTTTCCTCTCTCTTCTCATGAGAACTGGGCGTATCCTATTCTGTCAGATCTCTCTCTGGTTTGTCACATTGTCTGCCACTCAATGAGACATCACATTCAAGCATGGGTGCTTCCTTTTCCAAACTAACTTTACCTTTATGGTTTGGGATTAAACGTGTTTACTAAGGCCATGTCTGTATTCCAGCCAGAAGGATTAAAGGTGTGTGCTAAGGCTGAACCCCACAACTAGAAACTGCTTTTGTCAGTAAAAAACGCAATCTCAGGGTTCACAGTGTGCTCAAATGTCCCGAAACATCCTTGTGACGGTCTCAGGCTGTGAGTATTTCTTTCTTACTCTTATTGGTTCCAAAGCGTGGGGATCACTTTCCTATCTACACAGAACAGATTCTGCCGCCCAGTAATGATTTTAATAGATACTTAATTAAGAAAAGACTATACTACATGAATTTAGGATTTCAGGAGAAATTTTTCAGGTATAGTCTCTCTCTCTCTCTCTCTCTCTCTCTNTNTGTGTGTGTGTGTGTGTGTGTGTGTGTGTATGTGCACACGCGCGCGTGTGTGTTTATATTTTCTTTTAAAAAAAAACACTATCCCATGGTAATCTAGAACAATTAAGAGTTTATATTGCACTGTATTTTAATTTATTAAGACATATTCTATCCTTGAAGTGGAAATACTTTATATCCTAGTTTTCAACAGGTAAAATGTACTTTTAGTTTAATGCCTTAAAATCATTTTATACTTATTCATCTGGGGGATGGAGCACACACATGTCCTGTCACGCACGGAGAGGCTGGAGGAACACCTGCAGTACTAGTCCTCGCCAGTCCTCTCCTGCTAAACTGTGGGTTACAGAGCAAGGTCAGGTCGTTGGCTTGGGTTAAGCACCTTACGCGCTGAACCGTATCACGGGCTTTGGGGTTAGATATTTACTTGACAAAGGAACTCTGGACAGTACTCTGGTTTTGGTTTTGTTTTTTTTCCAGTAAAATTCTCTTAAATTTGGATACTGTGTTTTTCTGCGTCACGCACAGGCGCCTTGTCTGCATGGGCAGAAAACACCTTGGACTGGGTTCGTACTGAAGAGCTCAACTTCCTAAAATAGAGATGAGCTGCAAGAAAGAATATTATTTATTAATTACACGCGGGAGAACCCAACCCTCTCCCACATGTCCCATTGTCTCTGCTGAGTGTCTCTCTCAGTGTCGCATTGTCTCAATGTCTCAATGGCACAATGGCGTGCGGTCCAATCCTCAGCGGAGCTGTGTCCAGAAGGTGGGTCCAATCGAGTAGGCGTGACGACATTGGTGGTTGGTCCGGGTGACGAGTGGGCGTTGACAGTGGGCGGTCTGAGGACGCTGTCCAGATCCAGGATTCCAGGGAGCAACTCTTAGCGTGTTTGCAAGGGGCGCAATACAATGCTTAGAGGGTGGCGGGCGAGACCCAACAGAATACTACTGAATTTATGAGGAAAACCTTGCAACTCTAAATATTACATATCACTGATGTTTTTTTATTCCATTACGCAATAGATGAGAGTAAACAGGAACATAGATTTTAAAAACTAAATGAACAAACTACTTGTCCTGCACTGCAGATAGGAGTGTGTATGTATGTGTGTGAGTGTGTGTGTATGTGTGTGTGAGAGAGAGTGTGTGTGTATGTGTGTGAGTGTGTGTGTGAGTGTGTGTGTATGTGTGTGTGAGAGAGAGTGTGTGTGTATGTGTGTGTGTGTGTGTGAGAGAGAGAGAGAGAGAGAGAGAGAGAGAGAGAGAGAGAGAGACCCCAGAAGGAAGGGATTTGCTGAAAATTCATCTAAGCAAACAGTTCAGAGCTCGGCAATGCAACTTCTTCTCTTACGGTTCACAGTTCAAAGGCAATGGGTCTGAGGATGCTATTAGCTTTGTTTCCTCTAAATGCAGAAGCTACAAAAATGGGTCTTAGATAAGTAGGTTTTTTTTTAATGACTTAATTTTATTGTTATTCGTAAGGATTCTGAGAATTCCTTAACTCATGGTACAATCTAATTACAGCTTGATTTCTCTGTGGGGAAATATATTACCCTAGTCTCAAGTAACTTTTTGATTGCTCTCCTCTGTGGCTACTGCAGTACTGTATTACAGCTCAGCCTTTTCTTTCAGTCATGTCTGTATTGGATGTTGAGTATCGTGGTGGATTTGATAGCACAGCACCTCATACTGATTATAGACTGGCAAACAGTACGTAATATTTCAGCGAGGGTGATGTGGTTATATTCACAGAACGCATTCAGACAAAAACATAGATTTGGGAGGGAGTCCTTACTAGTCATTAACATATAAAGGTTTTACTTTACAACTGCTTGTGTTTTCAACCATTTGATAAGTATAGGGGGGAAATCCCAATACTTTCATCTACTTCTGCCTTGTAGTACTTCTCATAAATAATTTTCATCATAATTTCAAAGTCTATATTTTAACTCTGTAAGTGTGCACTGTATTCAGTGTTTCTCTCTCTCTCTCTCTCTCTCTCTCTCTCTCTCTCTCTCTCTCTCTCTCTCTCTGTGTGTGTGTGTGTGTGTGTGTGTCCCTCTCCTTTTCTCTCTCTCTCAAACTTAATGCTTCCTTGGGGATGACAAGGAGACCAAAGTGTTCCCCTTACAGCAAAATAATAAAATCCTGAGAAGCTCTGCTGCCTTCCCTTTGCCCCTGCCCTCGCGCCTCATCTCAGCTTCTCTCCTTCCACCTCTTCGGTTCTGATCTGTCTCCTCTCCTTCACACCTGTGATATACGACCCTTGACACACGCACTTCATGTCCTTGGGGACAAGTCCCTGCACAAGATTCCATGGCACAAAGTCTTCCCTGCCCCTGCCTACTGACCCTGCTGCCAGCATCCTTTGCATCTGGCCTCCTCTCCTCCACCTCCACCTCCACCTCC
>NC_034594.1:21735621-21825411 GCF_900095145.1 Mus pahari | reverse complement strand
TCCTCTCCTCTCCCTTTTTCTTTCCTTTCCTTTTTCCTTTCCTGTTCACTTGGGAAGGCCTCGGTTTTCACCAGAAGCATTAGCAAAGCTGAAGTCTACATCCCGAATGAGAAGCCCTGGGACGGGTCTGGAAGACCTGGGTGCCCCCTGCCACCTGCAGCCACACCTGTTCCTGCTCCAGTGACTCCTCAATATTATATTAGACCCAGCTGGGGTCATGGGCCACAGGGACTTCCTGGCTTCCAATTACTCAAGGGTATCTTTATCCTAAAGCTACCGTTTTCCTTTTTCAATTAAATTTGCTACCTTTATTTTTTAAGTTAACAGTGGATAATGAATGTGGCTGAACTTCTGTTGATTTTTTCCCCCTCTTTTTAGTTAAAGTTAGAAAGCCAAAAGTTAGCAGTTTTATAGATGGTGAATCAGAGAGCCTTTGGGAGAAAAATGTTAAAACTTCATTTCAACTGTACAAACAAAACTTGAACTTGTTCTTTCCTATGCCATGCAGACGTGAGCAACAAACCAACTTCTTCAATATTGACTTCATCTGCAGATCTCTCTGTCCTGCCTTCCTAGAACCCGAGCCCCACATCAACACAGAAAACACCTGATGTATGCTATGAGATGATATTTAATTTCTATTTTACGAGAAGTCTTTGATCAGAAAAATCAGACCTTCTCTATTAATCTCTTTGAACTACATAGAGAGAGAGAGCAATGGTCCAGCTGATTTTTATTATTTTGGGACAAAGCATTAAGGGATACAGCATGCATTTTTAAGAGTTCTCTCAGAATGATTTCTGAAAACTCGTTACATGAATTTTCCATGATTGTGCTTCTGATCGAGGATGGGAAGAACAGTCAATATTCACATAAGAGAGAGAGAGAGAGAAAAAAAAAAAAAAAACACCAGAAAAAAATTACAGTGAAACCCTAAAGAGGTCTGAAATTGATTCAACGTCCCAATACATATGAGATCACCAAGGAGTTGCATAGAAAATGAGACAGCTCTGTAGCCTAACAAGAAGGTGGGTGTATTCCACTCAAAGAACCCAACATTGTTGCAAATTGGGTTGGAATTCCCTGCTAAGTGCAACTTGCTTTTGGAGACCTGTGAGATCCCGACACTTGGGCACTAGGGTTCGCTAGGAGCCAGGATCAACGCCCTCTGTCACTCGCTCTCTAGACTGTAGCCTCTGCTTCACTTCCATGAAAGCATTATTTGACCTTACCAATGTGGCTATGGGAAGGAGTCCTTTTCTCTAATAGGGACTCTCACTAACAGCATCTCACTGTGTGCCTTGAATCTGCGTCAAAACACAACCACCTGGCACTAACTCAAACTGAATGAGGGATGAGCGCCCAACCTTGTTTTTTTTATTTTAATCAAAGACACCTGGTTTGGGAAGGTTATCATTTTTTTTTTCCTCCAAACGATTCCGATATTTTTTTTCTCTCTCTCTCTGTCACATTTTTGATAAAGGACATTATTTTCCTGCAAAATGCACTGTTCTCCTTTGTCCTCTCCTCCCAACCCAGGAAAAGAAAAAAAGAGAGAAAAAAAGAAAAAAGGAAAAGAAAAGAAACAATATGTATGCATGTGAGGGCTACAGCTTAAGTAATTCATTCACAGAGTATGCAAACATTTATTGGTACAAAAACATGAGGGTTGGTTTCCTTTTGGTTGTTGTTGTTAAAATTTAGCAGTGTTTTCTCAAATCTTCAAAGCTTGCCTTGATGGTGTGCTGGAGTAATTGAACCACTCCGGCTTTTTACATAGGGACATCTTATCTCTCTTTCATTTTCCAGGCTGTGGCTTCTTTTCCATTCCCATGAAATCCATGTACACACTTTAGAAGCCCTCCTGAACAAGCTTGCGTCTAAGTTTCACAGAGCCCTTAGCACGATTTCAATACGAAAGAGATACTGAATAAAAAGCTTTAATCTCTGACTGTGCTCCTGCTTTCTCGCCTCCCTTCATCTCCTCCTCTTCCAAGGGCTTTTCTATGTGAGTAAACTGAACATTTTTCTGTTTAAAGTGAAGTGTTACGTTGAAGAAGATGCCTTGTGGATGGGGGTTGGGGGGGTGCCTCTCCTGCAAATCTCTTCTGTCAGATTGGAGCTGCCCTTGTGAGCCGTGGTGCCTTCTGTTAAGGCTTTACAGGTACAAGATTAGCAAAGAGCTCTCAGTGAACAAAAATCACTCAATCCGCAGAATATACAGGGAGTATCAGATGTGCCCTCCACCTCAAATACTGTGGGGCTCTCTCTTCTGATACCTCTTCCCCTCGGTGAGTTGGAACTGCTTGAAAGGATTTTCTGTTCTCTGGTCTCTTGTCAATTTGAATGCCAGGAAATGAGCCCCCTTTGTAAGATTAATTAATAGCAGGAGCGGATCGGCCGAGCCCAATCGCCACTCAACGGAGCTGTAATTGCTACTTTGTGGAAAGGAAAGGGAAAAAAAAAAGTTTGGGTTGCCGTTTAAGAAGAGGGTTTAAGGAAAGTTCTTTGAACTAGAGGTCTCAGTGCACTGGATTAAGGCAAGAAGCAAGGAGGCCTTTGAAGTTTGCTAAGAGGTTTTGGAGGGGGGAAAAGTTGGGTGGCAAAGGAGAGCTGGCAACATCAAACGCTCTCTCTGCCAGCTCCTCACCTGCTTGCTGGCCAGAGGGACCTGCTGCAGCACCTCCTGGCCGGCTGCGGACCAAGGCAAGGATGCATGACGGAGGGGCAGCATGGGTCTCTTGCTCGGGACAGGAGCTCAACTGCTTGGCTCTGTTCTTGACAGTGCACTCACTAGGAAGAAGCAGATAGGAGGCAAAGGATAGCCCACGCGGATTCCTCAGGCTTTTCAATACCACTCTCCCTCCGAGGATCTTCAAAGCCACTTACAAAACTTCCTCTGCTTATCACTTAGCAATACGGTATTGATAAGAAAGTCTGGAATTCTTGCAAGACTCGGATCTGCCCTCTGTCTGGAAATAGGAATTAGCATATGCCATGCATTCATTCGCAGCAGGGACAATGTCGCCCCCAAGGGGGTGAAACTGATTCTTGGGTGGGAAGGCTGGGGATAGTAAAACACAGTCTTAGATATTGTGACCATGGTGTTTCCCAGAGGAATAAATACCACACAGCCAGCCACATCAACAGATAGACTAGAGTAGGAATAATGGAAACCTAGAAAATACTACCAGTTTCCTTAACAGTTTCAGTTAAAATAAAACACACTAAACATCACCCATGAAGGCAGAATCTGTAATAAAATGAAGCATGACTTTCTCTTCACATGGGTCATGAACTGGCCATAGGTTAACTCAGTACATGTACCTCATGTTTGATTTTATATATATATATATATATATATATATATATATATATATATATATATATTTCTGGAGATTTTCATTGAGATCCCTGGTTGGTAGACTTTAATTCTCATCACTAGAAATTATCTATATACTCAGATTTTATGACTGCTTTTGTTTTGGAAAAAAAATCACATTCATTTGTTTGGATATGTTTGGCTACCTTATGAAATATTTTATGCTCTAAACTCAGAACTCGCAAAATAACCTAGACAATTAAAGTGGCTGCTGTTATAACTCACTGGTAGAGTGCTTGCCTAGCATGTGTGTGGCTTCACATTCCATCTTCAATCCTGCAATTAAAATACATAAACTAAATATATATATATATAATATATAAATTAAAAGATATATAATATAATGTGACCTGGAAGGTTTGTTATATTAGCACAGTTTATCCTACCCATTCAAACTCTGTTGCATAACTTGACTTATTTATTACCTTAAGTTTTCATTTCAAGCAAAAATTTAGGAGTTTTGTTTGTTTGGGTTTGTTTGAGGAACTATATCATCAAAGTAACCCACCAGACTAAAAACTAACAAAGCTTCAGGGTTACTCTGGAATGTATTAGCTAATTGGGTTGCTTTAAACATTTTATTAATTTAAATTCAAGGATTTGACTTTCATTTTTAAGACTTCACTACCAAGTAAAGTTGCAATTTAACAAAACGTGTATATTTTTGGTGGCATAATTCAATAGTAAGAAAATACTGAGTTTTTGTTTGGAATACATAATAATGCTGTCTTGTCCTCCGTTATAGTAACAAGGAGTACTTAAAAGATGGAGAACCAATCCAGCCTGGAGTGAATGAGCAGGATCTTTTTATCCATGTCTGGGGCACGCTTGCCAGTTAGAGATTTTATTTCTCTCCTGGAGTCGAGAAACTTCAGATGGGCTCACCCTAAAATTTTTCCCACACAGCAATATGCGGCACAGTAGAAGGAAGCCTTCTCTCTCCCAGTGAATTCAGTCCATTGTGCTCTGGAACAGCACAGCTTACAATAGAGTGTCCGTCTCAGCAAAAGAGACCTGTGACATTTCCAGACTCCCCTCTTCATTGACTCCATCCCCACCTCAGACTGTGATAGCAGCGTGGCCTAGCCCAGCTCTCAGTCCACAGCGAGCAATCAATAAACAATGTTGACTGAACTATGACTGGAACACCCACCACTCCAGGCCTGGACTTAGAAGCCCTCATTCACATAACCATCTGGGGGGACCTGCCATTTTGAAAGTTTGACAAACATTTTTCATACCATGAGTGTGTGAATGGAGTAAGACGTTAGTATGAGTCCATCTCTCAAAGATCCCAATCCTCAACCCCTCTGCACTTGCCAGAACATGTCTCTTTCCCAGGAATGTTCACACCTGATGGTTCACCCTTCTTACACGGAGGAGAACAACTCCATGTTACCTAGAACAGGAAGTGTGTACACATGAAGATACATGCAATATAAAAGTCTTGGAATAATATTTTTTGGTACAATATTGCTTATCCCCAAGTCTACTAGCTGTCAAAAGCTGTATATAATTACACTCATTAAGAAAAACAGGCATATATTCAATTACCTCCCTGCTGCCAATGCAGGAAACAAAACAGTTTCCTTTTTTATTATATCAGATATCTTGGTTTATGCCATGCATGCTAAAGTAACCACTCCTTGAGGCTTGGAACTGCAGCATTTCCAGGATATCTGGAGGATTATAATTGCGCGCACACATCAATTATGGATTGGATTCGGCATTTTCAGATACGCTTCCAGATCGCAAAGACAGAACAATGCTCTCCAGGCATTTTCAGGCCAGTTTGATTACAGGTGTAATACAGGCAGCCTTGTTAGCTCTTCCTGATGAGAGCTTCCTTTCCCTGGTAGGGTTCTGGGAGAGAAACTGACCACTGCCTTATACTAGCAATTTCTTCCCATTCCCTGGGGATGCTTTAATGAGCCCCTCGGACATGGCCAAAGGCAATCTTGTTCTCCGGCCCAGTGAGGTGAAAAGCTAATGCTTACCCTACCAGGCAAGCAATAATTAATAAGGTGTCTTTGATTTATCTCCATTCATTAACAAAGTTACAAGTTTGGGGGTCTTAAGGAACATTGGTTACCGTATGATTTTCATTTACAAGTATTGAATGAAATATCCATGCCAAGATACATTAAAAAAAATTAACTCACAAGGAAAATAAATGAACGTGGAATACTAATTGGGAGAGAGAAACTGACAGATACTGTGAAAGATTGATTTTAGGGAAAATGGAGAAATCTGTTTTGTGTTTATTTTAAGGACAGGAAATGAATACTGATTAGTAATGTATAGGCGGTTGCGAGGTACAGCATTTGGTAATGTTTTTGCTGGATATTTGATTTGTCTAAGTTTTTTCCCAGAATTGAGATCGGATGCCAGTTATCAGGGTTGGTTTTTTTGGTTTAATAGTTAGTTGGACTTCCTTGAATACATGGCTCTTAAATCAGGAGCATTTGCTGAGCCTTCCTGTGGGAAAATAATCCAAGCACAAATGTTACACTGTCACAGAAAGACGTGCCTTCTCGAAGGAGGCAGAAAGCTGGGCGCCAGGAGGGGGTTAAACTTCTTTTGGCTTAGATTTTGCTTCTGAGTTTTTAACAGATATTACCCATTTGGACTCGCAGGGGTGTTGGAGTGCTGCAGCTCTTCCCTCCCGAGTATCATATGGAAATCTATTTATCCATCTCTGCACCTATGGATCTATTGAGTCTACCCATTTGAGGGTTTATCTGTCTAGGGTGAAAGCAAAGCAAAACAAACAACAAATAAACAGAAAACAAATGTACTTTCCAAAACAAGAATGGGTAAAAGATGTGTTCCAGTAGCCCTCTGAGAACAGAAGGTATGAACTACACAACTAGCACAGTAAAGTACTCCCACTCCTCCTCCTTCTCTCCCTCCTCCCCCTACTCCCCCTCCTCCTTCTCTCCCTCCTCCCCCTCTGTCCCTCCTCCTCTGATGGGTCGGGGGAGGGCTCAGCTCACTTGCATTTGTTTCTCTCTATTCTTGTTAGGGGCCTGTCTCTGTAGCAGAAAAGAGGTGAGTGTGGGAGGTGGCTTGGGACTCAGGCTGAGTCCAGCTGCTCCCTAATCAGCTTTGCCAGAACACTTAGGTTCTGTGAAGAAATTTGAAGACCAGTGTGACTGCCGGGACTGTCTACAGAATACATGGAATGCATGGGCTGGTGTCCATCCTCTGAGCCTTCTCAGGAGTTTGGCAAGTGAAGCCCTGATGCTGTAGTGACATCTAAAGGCGGACTCTTCCGATGATGTCTCACTCTAGCCAGCTTTGCTTCCTGCGTCTAAGGATGGTTTCTGACTCACTTCTCCTAAACCTACAGGAAGCAACTTTAATTTAGATCTCATTTCTCCATCGCTATGGCTGGGCGTGGAGGTTTTTCCTCCTATCTATGAATGGCTCCCTTGTGAATCGTATGTGGTTGTTTTTATTACTACTGCAAACTGTCTTCTGCTCTGACATTTATTATTATCTGGCCCCTTGTCTTGAGGCTAAAGCAGGCTAAAGAGCACAATACTGTCCCTGAGCCAGCTGTCCTCAGTGCAGAGCTACCTGCCCATGTTAGTCCTTGTCTTCTGTGTTACTGGAATTAACAGGATAGTGCAGAGGCTCCATGAGTTCCCTGGGAAGGACAAGCTTTGACCAAGACACCTGCTGCTGTCACGAATAGGCTGGGGCAGTGGTTACCAGTTGGAGTAAGGAAACAGCATTTTCACATCAAGTGCCTGCACTTGAACTGTGCTTTTGTTTCTTGTTAAATAAATAGCCTGTCCCCTATCAGTCTCCTGTCACTCAATCTGCTTAGCTCTTTCCTCTCCCTCAGGTGGGAGCTGCTTACCTTGGTGTGGTCCATCACCCACCCACACAAACGTGGCTAGCCACCTATAGGTTCACTGTCAAGCATCAGGGGACAGTTCAATGATGGAGGAGCCCTCTGCCCTGCAGACTGGCAAGTTCAAAACACTGCGTTTGATTCTCCTTCACTACCTTTAGACAGACTGTTTCATTCTGTTTGTGAACTTGAAATTGGGCAGTGGACCCAGGAGGCAGTGAATATGCACACAAGTGTTTATGTAATAATGGGATGTGTGTGTGTAACTGCATTGAACGGATGGGAATCTTTCTTTACCTTTCTTTCCCCTTTTTTTTCTTTTCATTTTTAAGTGGACTTGATAAAAGACCCATAAAGCCATATTGAATAGTTGGAAGTTAATAACACGCATGGTAAAGGCCCAGGCATGGGCCCACTACCCTGCCCCTGCCAGTAATCCTGGCTTTGGGGATCTGAAATGTCCTAAAGATGTATTAGTGTCCCATACACATGTGCTCTTGTATGTTCATAATCCTTTTCACTGGCTTCTTAGCTGCATGCTTTGTATTTAAATTTTCCTTCTGACCAAGTCAATCCCTTCGGATGAAGTGACAAGGCCCCTTCAGCACCCACAGCTGCTGACAGTGGTGCGGAGACACTGAAAGACCACAAAGTGCTCCTCACTAGCCTTCTTCAAGGCCAGTGCCAGCCACCAGCTGAGCAGTTCCTTAGTCTCCCCTCCAGGCATCTGTCCATTGAAGAGGCTCCCAGAGAAGGCTAAAGAAGAATAATAGATATTAATGTAAAAGACAGTATCCATGCTGTTGGCTTAAGCATGCCTTTAATTAGGGACTTACTGTACGAGAACGCCATGGAACCTTTCCATGAAGTCTGGGGCGACCCCTCATTACACTGCGTGGCGTGTATTCTGGCACCTGAAGTGCAAGCACAAATGTTTTGAAAGGGAAATTTGTTAATAACCTTTGAAACAACTACACTGCATTGGGCAGGATGCATTCTGTCCCCCCCCCCTTCCTCAGTGCAGTTTCCCTGAGAAAATTTTCACCTGCAATATAATGTGATTGTTTTAAAGAAAAGTGAGAGGATGTCTCTTTCTGGGTGGGCGGGACTTCCTTCGGTGAATTGCCATCATTAGATGAAGTAAAGAGTTGATGAGAAAAATACTCAAACAGGTGAGAAGCTAGATGTCAAATGAATGTGTGTGGTAGCAATAACCAGCTCCTGTAATAAACAGCCAAAATATTTACATTCTCTGCTGCCATTTCCCTAAGTATTTTTTCAAAATCATAATAAAAATAATAAATTCAGAAAATGATATTAATCTACTGACAATAGTATTTATTGTCAATCACTTTTTATGTAGTAAGGCTGCCTAACAGCAGAAATACACACTTGCTCACACACATACAAAACAAAAGAATAAACTAATGCAACACTTCTAAATGTGGCTTGCTATAGATTTGTGTGCAGGCAAGCCCCCTTTTCATTGAAAATCATTTATTTTAAATCCTACTCTCATTTTTCTTTGAGAGCTGAGAGAGTATCTTATTATTTGTGCTGTGATACACATAACTATCCCTTTGAATCAGGATGTATGTAAGCAAGCAAGGGAGTGCTTGCTACTCTATGCTGCACCCATGTGCAGACATCACAGAACATAGATTCAATCAGCTGACAGCTGGAAGGTTTGTTGTTAAATCTTTGAGAGCTCCTGCTTGAGACAACTGATTTGACAAAGCAAAATTAATGGGAGGCTTGACCAACCAAGATTAGCAAATGAAAACAAAAACAGAAAGCGAAAGAAATGGAAACTCCGATCCGTACATACAGAACGAGGTTTGTGGGCAGGTGTGTGCATCTGGTTTCCATTCAAGGGTCCACCGTTTTTTTTTTTTTTGGTTTTTTTTTTTTGGTAAGTTGATAGAATTTTGCTATCAAATTAGTTTGATATTCTATTCATTTACAGAATCTGAATTAGTATATTCCTAGCCACAGTTAAGTTAAAAAAAAAACAAACAAACAAACAAGCAAGCATACAAAGAGAACACGCAAAAACAAAACAATCAAAATGTGTTTCAAAATCTAATAAGTTAGAAAGCATTGATACAAGTATAAAAATAATCAACACAATTTGTCGCAGGTGCCGGGTCTTTTAATGAAGGCGGGGTTAAAGTTTGGAATTTGTAAATTGCATTGTCATGCTTCTGATTTCCTTACATTTGTATCCCTAGGTAGAAAGAGGGGCTGCTACCAGACAGGCTTAGGAGAGGGGCTCAGGAGCCTTGAAGTCATAAGTCTGTTATTTCTCAGTCAACCCCTAAAACAGATGCTTGGCAAATATCAAATCATGCATTTCCCCTGTAAGGTGATTAATAATAATAATAATAATAATAATAATAAATAAATGAGCAAAACTCAAGAACACTGGTATGCCATGAGAATGTTAATAAGGAAATAATAAAATTTTTCCTATGATCAATTAAAAGTCTGCTAATTATAACGTTTGAATCAGAGGTTGTTTTTGTTTTGTTGTATGGACCAAAACTGCACATGGGCTTTCAAATATTCAAGGATTTTACCATCATATATTTTTTTTGCACCAGTGAATTATTAATACAGGGCTCATGCTGGCCTCACCAGCTACTCCTGAATTCCTGTTAGTAAGTCAGAATTTGATGTGCCACCGTGAAGGGGATGGCAGTGTCATAGGAATGTAATCCATCCGTGGATGGTCACGTATTATAAATTGCCTCTACTTCATCTATGGTGAGTAACTTATTTTAAATGAGCTAGTGTTTTGTGTACCAAATGATTTAAATCAGAGTAAGTATGTGTGCTCTGATTCCTGAATTTATATCCAAGTACACACACAGCATGTATGTTTTATTAGGCAGTTTTATATCCCGAGGATTTTGTTTTCCTTCAGTACTCTTTCAAACCCGATATCCAAGTGCACACATGCACCCACACATATATGTCCTGCATACCTGTATGTGTGGTGTCTGTTCACATTTTCTGTCGTGTATTCATTACGTACACAACCTAGACTTAACGGATGTCAAAGCTGACAGCCTCACATGATTGATGATGCTGTTGTAGACTGATTCTTGCCAGGTGTGGTGTGGTGGGAATTCAAACACTCTTCAGAGCTCTCATTTGTGTTAGTAGAATTTCCTCTTTCCCCTCCTCAGTGCCCCCCCCAGCCCCCCTTTACGGAGGGTGGGGGTGGAGGCATGCAAATCATCTGAACACATAGTCTTGAACCCTTATTTTAAGATGTCTTTAATACTGTAAGAAAAGCATCCTGAAATTCTCCTCCAATATTTCTATCAGATGTGTGCTCCTTCTCCATTTGCATAGAATATATGCTTCAACCCACACGCGTATCATCTTGCACTTATCAAGATAGATTATTTTCCAAAGGTTTAGACTTATTGAGCCTTTTTCTGCTGCTCTTCTGAGCTAGTTTCCTTTCAGTGGATGGAAGTGACCACTAACTGCCCAGTCTATAAGACTATACTGATTGTTAAAACCAATTTTAATGAAATGTTTTGAGTCACCTGAGATGAATAGGGTGAAAATAGCAAACTGTGTCTGGCCTCTGTCCATCCAATGACTAGTCTCTAAATGAGAGAGCTCGGAGAGCACCTAGGGGAGCGATAATCAGCAGTGCAGAGCAGGACCCCAGAGAATGCCCTGAGGGCCACAGCAGGACTCCGAGGATGCCCCAGGTGCTGGAGCAGGACCTGTGGATGTTCTGGGCACCATCCATCCTACAATCATCTTAGTGGCTTCCACTAGACACCTGCCTGTCCCTAGTCAATGTTACTCATTTTTCACAAATGAAGTAAGTGTATTCTGATTATAAATAAACTTTATTTCCTTTTGACCCCATAAGATAATGGCCAATGGTGCGGAATGAGGAAACTTATGGTCTGGAAGGTGTCATCACTGGCCAGAATAGGGTCTAAGTTCCATCTATGTCCTTATCCATCTTCCTAAAGAACAGTGTCTTTTCACTTGCGATTTAATTCAATCACTGTTGGTCATGAACTGGGCTCTGTGATCTCCATCTGAACTCCGCATGTAGGCAAGTTTCACACAGAATAATGTGCCTTATTTCTCCAATCGCTACCTCTTTGGTGTCTCTGCCAGGTGCAAGTAAATATAAACCTAACAGAGAGAGCTCTTGATTCAGACCAAATAAAATCCAGCAGTTTCTGAATACTGACCATGGGAATTCAACTATCCTTGCCTTACACGTGCTATTACTGTTTATGTTCTTAAAAGTATCTATCTGTCTATCTATCTATCTATCTATCTATCTATCTATCTTTCTATCCATCCATCTATCTATCGTGTGTCTATGAACACATATAAATCAATGCACTCTTTGCATGCCTAGTGCCCAAGGAACATCAGGCCCCCGAAACAAAAGATACAGATGATTGTGAGCCACCGTATCTGTACTGGGAACTGAAGCAGAGTCCCCTACAAGTTATGGAAAGCAAACTCTCATACCCATTGAACCTGCTCTCCAGCCCCATTGGTCTATTTAGATGACACTGTTCTATAACCAAGCTCATTCCCAATGGCTGGAGAACAGTTTTATCTGGCACCTCCCTATTACCTCTCTACTATTACCTCTAGGAGCTTAACAACCAATGGGATTACTGCCTGCCGCCCAGGCTCCCCATCTCTTGCTACTCTACTCTACCACCTTGATATATTCCTAATTATATTTAGTTCAGTCACGACCTGTGATGTATCAATAGTGTAGAGCCCACACTAAGCTGCATAGTTTATAGACCTGTCTTCTCTACCTTTCTTGCCTATTCTGGTTCTTTGTATTGAACTTGGTATTTTCATTCCATTCTTCGTTAGCCCCACTCTATTCCTAAATACACATAACTAACCACAATGGCCCGGTTTTCTTCTTGGTTTTGCAATGATTCGGTTAGTCAAACAGTGCCAATCTAGTTCATAGGAAAGTGGTCACAGTGCCTTTCAGAGAGGTCTTAGACATTTAAGAGCAAAGCAAAAGCACAAACATTAAATAAATGTGTAGCTGAGAGGTCTGGAAAATAAGGCATCGATGAGCTGAGTCGGCAGAAGAGGTCAGAACGGATCACACAGATTCCTGATCACAACACTGGCCTCGTAGTATAGGTAGTTCAAGGTATGTACTTCTAGTAAGGGCTGAAGAGGAAAGAAATTGTCATACTTGTGTCTCATAGATAAAGTTGTTAGAAAGAAAAATGCTTATAGAGATAGTCCCCGAGGGAACAATGTACAGGCTTTTGATTTTTTGACTTTACAGTGGTAGAGAGCACTGTGCATTCAGTATAATCTATACATCAGATCTTTGAATTTGTATCATTTCCTAGGCTGGCAATATTTGTTGCAACCCTATCCTGAGATGTCAGGCAGTCTCTATGAGCCACAGTTTCCCTTCAGGTATCTGATCATAAGTAGAAGCAACCCGAATTCTGAGCAGCATCACTAAGTTAAGCTAAGATGTTTTGGAACACAGTCCGGATTGCATGCATCTTCAGCTAATAGCACAATGTAAGTCTGTGTTATGTGACCCCACCCCCACCCCATTATAACCATTATACGTTCTGGTGTATCCATGCTTTCTCTGGGCTAGTAATGATGAAGTTCCAAGGACAACACTATACATTATTGCCAAATGGTTTAATTGGAAAAAGTGTGTGATAAGTTTCCCCCAAAAGACACCTTTGCAAGTGGAAACCTTATGGTAATGGTTATGAGTAGACAGGAAAGGTAATTTGTGTCAACACGAGTGCTCGCCCTTACTTCCCCTTTGTATGTACCATCTGTGTCAGTAGGAAATCACAAAGTCTTGGATTTGGGGCAGTAGACACGTACATACACGCAGAGAAGCAGCATTCAAGGGCAATTGCTCATTAGAGAATTTTGTTCTATAAACCACCTGAGGGAGGTGGAAGTGAGACTGCTGACTCTTGGGAGGTGCTGGTAGGAGCCCATCCTGGAAAGGACAAAAGCCAGGCTTCAGAGAGTTCTTGGACACTGGGAGAGCCTGCAGAGGCGCACACTCTAGCCAGGAACTCTTGACCTTTTCCACGTCCCTCGATGTCTTTCTTGCGCCCTCTACTGACAATACTTAATACTGAGCCTCTTGTCAAGGATCAAAATAGAGAAAGGCTCACATCTACTAGTTTACCATGTAAACTACAGGACCAAGTACTTGCCCCAAAAGTCATGTTGGACACAAAGTGCCCGTGACTCGTGTGCCGTGGATGTTGGAGACATGAGGATCGCTGGGGCTTGCTGGCTGCCAGCTTAGCTCTGTGTCTGGGAAGAAATTGGAGCAAGACGGAGCACAACAGTCAGCATCCTCCTGCGGCTTCTTTGGGCACACTCGTATAACACACACACACACACACACACACACACACACACACACACACGCACGCACACACACACACACACACACCCTACCATGTCACTAGATAATGACATCTCATAGGTCCCATAGTTTGCATGGTCCACTGCGAAGCGAAGCATCACCATAGAACATGTGGCTGCTCCTATAGTTCTTGACATACCACCTTTACTATAAGAAGTGAGAACTGAGGCTTCTCATGCCTCCCCTTGGGTATGGTTTTAATGACTTACAACACTCAGAATTCAGTCCTTGGGGCTACTTTTCTCTTGCTTTCATACGAACAGCGACTCTTCAACACCGAGAACAAGAGAGACCAGCTTCTCTCTTCTGGCCATCAAGCCACGACCTTGCCAGCAAGCCATACCCTTGTCAGCCCATGGTCTCTCACTTTTGAGTTCCAACAATTGTATCATGATTCATTTGGTAGCTGCTATTAAAACCGCATCCAATGAACTGTTGATGCATCATTTATTGGAGTTCTTCATAACTGGGTCATGTGCTTGAGAGCAGATACGAATATACAAGGGAGCCGTGTGCTCTTCTTGCAACCATAACCAATAAATAAGGACTTCTGTTTTAGAAATCGCCAAGTTACAATGAGTGATGGAGTGAGAAGTTTCAAATTAAATCCTGTCCTCCTCAGCCCACAGCATTGCACACAATACCACAAGTAAACTAGTAGATTGATTTTTTTTTTCTTATCAAATTAGCCACAGTGGTAATTGTTGGCTGCTATTTGCAGGAGAACAATGCTATGTGCACTGTCTGAAGTCCAACAACACGGAGATGCTCATGGATATCTCTCTACTTCCATACCGTGTATCTGCAGGAATATATTCAGGTTCTTAGTTCTATTCCTAAGGCAGCTGAACAAAACACCACACATTATTTTAAGATGTTTTATAAAATGGCTTTTAGCTGACAAATCAGTTACAAAGATGCCATGAAGAATGCTGCATGCGCTTCCCTCTGAGTTCAAAAGCTATCTCTTATATGACCATAGAGCACTTATTAAAGCCTAATCATTAACATTGCTATAACACTATTGACTATGTTACAGATTTTGGTGTACCATAATTTTCAGCTAATATTCTTTTGTTGCCATTGCTCTGGGATCCAACTCATGTTCTACAGATCTTCTTCATGATGATGGAGATTTTCTTCAGATCTTGAAAATCAAGGACCTCTGCCATCTTTTTATAACTTGAATGCACACAGTGGGTTTTGGTAACTGCTCACATTTTAATAATTTCTGCTTTGTTATTAAGTGTCCCTCAGAATCCCTGATAAGTGGAGCCATAGAATATGCAAGCTTTATGTCTCTCTTCCTTCATTGAGTAAAATGCACTTAAAATTACATATTGTATTAAGGAACATTTCTTGTTTTATTTCTTTATTTGTACTTATTCACTTTACATCCTGCTCACTGCCCCCCCCTCCTGGTTACTCTTCCCATAATCCTCCCCTTCTCCTCTGATTGAGTGGGACCCACCCTGGGTATCACCCTGACCCTGGCACTTCAAGTCTCTGTGAGGCTAGATACTTCTTCTCCCACTGAGGCCAGACAAGGCATCCCATGAAGAGGCAGCAGTTTTGAGGATAGTCCCAGTTCCAGTTATTCAAAGAAGAATACATGAAGACCAAGCTGTACTTCTTCTAAGGGGCATTATTTCTTAAAGAGGGGTCAAGGTTTGTTCTTTGATGCTGTGAGAGTTAGCATCAGTCGTCAACCAGACAGAATCTAGGCTCACCTGAGACACAGGTGTCTGGACTGAAAGAGTATTTTTATTATGTTACATGATGGGGAAAACCAGTCTTAATTATAGGGAGGATTGCCATCTTGGGCTTTATAAATGGAGAAAGCTAGCTAAGTGCTACCATTCATCTCTCCATGTTCCCTGATTGTAGATGTGATACTGTCAGTTACTTCAATCTCTAGCTGCCCCAGTTTCCCTGCTGTGATGGAATGTGAACTTAAGCCTCTCCCTTAAGTTGCTATGTCAGAGAATACTATCACAGCAGCAGAGAAGGATTCGAAGGTATCCACATCCGTGAAAGAGAACCTGGATTATTTTAGAATTCTGCTATCTCGAGCAATGCTAAAGACATTTATCTCCACATTTCATGAAGGTGCTAGCTAGTTCATTTTGAATAAATCAATAGGAGTTACAGCGCTGGGTTCTACAGCAAGCCAACTGTTTGCAACAGTGGCATCTCCTTCATCAGTGAATGGGACATTCTCCTGCTCAGAATGCTGCACTGTAGATGCAAGAAACTTGACACTGCTGGTGAAGGCATCTCACTGTGTTTTGTTATTCGAATGTGTATTAAGTGGTGCTGAATAGAGTTATTGATTTCATTACTTATTTACTTGATTATTTATGTATGTGCTTATTGAGACAAAATCACACTGTAACCGTGGATTGCACTCATTTCTTTTTCTAGAAATGAACTTATTTATTGGGACGGGGGAAGCAAGGGCATGCCATGGCACACACGTAGTGGTCAAGGGACAACTCAGTGGGCTTGGTTCTCTTCTTCTACCATGTAGGTGCCACGGATCGAACTCAGGTTCTCAGGCTTAGCAGCAAGCTCCCTTACATGCTGAGCCATCTTGTAGTCCACCATTCGAAATCTTCCTGCCTCAGCCTCTTTAACACTGATGTTTCAGACAAAGGCCGCTGACTCCTGCTTCTCTAGTCACTGATAACATCAGCCATACCTTCCTTTTTACACAGTTGTTCACTCTAAAATTTTATTTTTATATAAAGATTGAAGAATGATTGTAAATTACATTTGTAGTTATAAATTATTAGGCATGTGATATTTTCTTTTTCAGAGATTCTTATTAGTTTCAGAGTAAAGATATTTGATTTGGATCAACAATAATTTACCAAGTTTTCTTACAGCTTATGTCAAATCTGATATGCAGCATTTCTCCTATGTGATCAGGGAGATACTATTTCATTGTATTTCTCTTCCGGCCTGTGATCCATTTGAATTAACTTTTATGTAAAGTGTTAGGTCTTTTTTTTTTTTTAACTGTATGAAAATGTTATTTTTCTATTGAATTGTTTTGGTGCAAATGTAATTAATTGTACCAGCTGGGATCAATTCTGGAACTTTCTGCCCTGTTCCACTGATCTGTTGCCACGCCATTTCCATCAAGTCCATAACGAAATGTCTACACAGGTGCTGTGCTAAGTCTAAGCATTGGTTGGCACTGAAATGCTTACCCCTGTGTTTTAGAGTGATGCCACAGAAACAATGTTAATCGCTATCAAGTGACAAGTTGTTTCCATTGAGTTTCCCAACTTACAGACACGGTATGTCCCCTTTTGTTTGAATCTTATCTCTTATACCAATATGTCATAGCTTTTCACATACAGACCTTGGATGAATTATATTTTGTTATATTTTTTCCTGGACTATTAGAGTTTCTATTTTACATATCTCTGAAAGGTTCATATGCTAAAGTCTTGGTTGCCAGGTACACAGCTTCAGGATGTAGGGCCCAGCAGAAAAAAGTTAAGTCATTGAAGGCTTGTGGTTGAGTGGCTAGCAGGTCTTACCCATGGTGTTCTGTCTTAGGAAAGACAAAAGCCAAAAGTCCAAATAAACTTCTCTTAAGTTCATTATACTCAGGTATTTTGTTACAGCAACAAAAGGAAGTACAGGGACAAAAAAAAAAAAAAAAAAAAAAAAAAAACAGAGACTGAAGGAAGGGCCAACCAGGAACGGCTCCACCTGGAGATACAACAAACCCAACTCTGTTGCCATGGTCAAGAGGCGCTTGCAGACAGGAACCTGGTGTGGTGGTTCCTGGGGAGGTTCGGCCAGCAACTGACAAATGCAGATGCAGATGCTTAGAACCAAGCATCAGACTGAACTCAGGGAACCTGGTGGGGGAGCTAGCAGAAGGACTGGAGGAACTGAGAGGGATTGCTATCCCATTAGAAGAACAACATAGGCTGGCCTGACTACCCAGTCCTCCCAAAGTCTAGACCACCAACCAAGGATCGTTCCTGAAGTCCATGGCTGCAGATACATATGTAGCAGAGGATGACCAACAGCAAAGGGAGGGAGGCCCTTGGTCCCCGGGAGGTTGGGATGCTCCAGAGGAAGGGGATGCTGGAACGGGGAGGGGGGAAAGGTGGGAGAGTGTGGGTGGGTGCGGGAGCACTCTCATACATGCAAAAAGGAGGGGGGAAGGAGATGTGGGATGAGGGGTTGGTGGAGGGAGTAACTGGGAAGTGGGATATCATTTGAGATGTAAACAAATACAATGATTGATAATAAAAAAATTTAAAATGCACAATAAAACAACTTAACCATCACAATAAATATTTCATTGTTTTTTTTAACACAGTTACAAGTTATATTTGTTTTAAATTTTTAAATTCTAATTGCCTATTGCTGCTTTATGGGGAGATGATGAAATTCCAAATGGAATATAGTCCTTCACAGCTTGCTATAAGCTATAGGGACATGTTTTTAGAGTTTGCTAAGTTATAGAGACATTTTGTAGGTGTGAAGCTTTCACATACAGTAGTGTATTATCTGTGGGTAGAAAAAGATTTTCTTCATATTTGTGTGCCTCTTTTTTATCTTATTTATTAATTTAGTTCAATTATGACATTGAATGTCAGCGTAGAGACTATATAGCTGTCCTTTGAGAAGACGTCCTGTGTGGAATGGAGGGTCTCCTGTGTAAGCTTTTGAAAATGCCCTGTATAAAGTTAAGACACTTAGGAGACTCCCTATCATTCTCAGCACACTGAAGATTTACTGGTTATTATGTAAATCAGTGTTTAAGCATGTTAAGAGTTTCCTGTACATGTTGATGAGTTCGTTTGCTTGATTTTAGTTAGCCCTATGCTATGGGAATTGCCCTGTAAATGCTTAAATGTTAAAGCCATGACTGTGGTTTGTGTATGAAATGTCTTCAGAAGATTCATGTATTAAAGCTGAGTCCCAACACAAACAGGGTTCAGCATTGGGGCTTGTGGCAAGTGGTGGAATCATGAGGGCTGTGACATAATTAATGGAATACGTCACTCATCAACTCCTTGTTTGGAATTATTGGGAGATGGGGAAAACTAGAAAGTAGGGTATTTAGACAGAGGGGTTGTCTGAAAACATGCATCTTAACCTTGTCCAAACACACACACACAAATAAACATGCACATTCATACAATACACACACTCATACTCATACACACACACATTCACATCCAGAGACACACACAAACACATTCACACTTGTGCACACACATACTCCTACACATACTCATACACTCATACTCACACACAGAGATACACACTCACACAACACTCACACATGTGGACACACACAAAGATACACACTCATACACACATACATGCATACTCACACACAGAGATACACATTCCCAGAACAATCACACATGTGGACACACACAAAGATAACATTCATACACATACACACACACACATACACACACTCATATGCACATACTCACCCACATACACATATTCATGCACACACTCCACACACACACACACACACACACACTCATACAATCCACATCTACACACTCATCCACACGCTCATCCACACATATACACCCACACTCACACATACACATTCACACACATACACACATATACACATGTACTCACACACACACAATATACTCACACACACACACATACACACTCGTACACACATATTTACCGCTGTCTTTCCTTCTCTTACCTCTGAAGACCTATCACCATGTTTCGCCTCAACTTTGATCTCAAAACAATGGATCCAGCCTACCACTGACGGGAAAACCATGAGCTAAAATAAATCTTTTATCACTCATTTCTATTGTCTATTTTGTCTCAGTAAAAAAGAAGCTAAAACATCACCGTTAGGTTGGTGCGATATACCTGGGAAGCTGTGGTCCATATCAACAATTTCATCTGCTGCTTAGGTGATTTTCAAGTATTTTGGAGATACATTTGCATCTATAATGATGAATTTTAAACTGGTTCTCTCCTGCTTTTGGAATGACAGTACCAAGAACTGTGACTTCCTTCTTACCTACTCAATATAGTCTACCTGTGACTGCCTGGGAATTTCAGTCCCAGCAATATTTTAACTGAAAATCCAATCCCGGAAAAGTGTAGAGAAATGTCAGCATCTCCTCCTCTGTGAGTGACCGTTGACACTTCATGGATTCTAAAGAGAGTCTAGTTCAACTAATTTGTAGAATTTACTGGAATGAAGTGGTCAGCAATCCGTGGTCACTTTCATACCCAGAGCATCTTACAGTGTTTGTCAAAGTGTCTTTATGTTGGGTTGTACTTTCATGGTTCCTGTAGTAATTTATAACTGTTAGTTTTTGCAATGTATTTGCATAGAGCTTCAAAGTTAATCTGATATGAGACATCAAGACATTAAGGCCTTTTCTTGGTATAGGAACATCAATGAGCATGCACATGCCCTTTAGATTCCTCGGAGTTGGATACATCTTCACACTCTCTCTCTCTCTCTCTCTCTCTCTCTCTCTCTCTCTCTCTCTCTCTCTCTCTCTCTCACACACACACACACACACACACACACACACACACACACACACTTCCCCAAAACAGTTCCAAATTTTTAGTATTTGATCATTCTGGAGTATTTTCCCCCCATGGCTTTTCTGATTTTTCTGCTGCAGAGAATAGTAGAATCCTTTGAGTTTGATGAATATACTTACTAACCTCTGTTTGTGGTGACACAATTAAAAAAATAAACCAATATGCACTTATACATAAGTGATCTGTAAGTTTAAACAGAGTAGAGCAAACGCAGACTCGGTTTCCCTTACCGTATTTTCATAGTGTGCAGCTAATAGAGGCTGTGAGACATCCTCCCCACCCTGGGAGCTGGATGTCCTTCATTTTAACTCAGTAACAATGTTACCAACTGGGAAAGAGGCCAGGATCCTGGAGACTGAGGGCTCCATCGCCGAGTTTGCTATATCACCTAACTGCTGGTGACATGTCTCCGGCCCCCTCTACCCGTGTTTCTCATGATTGGATTCTCATGACTCTCAGGTTCAGTTAATTTATTCAAGTGGCTCAGAGAGGTGCTTGCTTACATTTACTAGTTTATGAGCTGAGAGAAAATAGGTAAGAAGGTGCATTACCCGCTTGGAACTTCTGTGTGTACAGATATCTTATAGTTGTCTGAACTCTACCATCACAGAATTTTATGGGAAATTCATTACATCATTACATGGACATGATCGACTTTTTTCTTTGGTCATTGCTCATCAATTAAATTTCTAGTATCTCGTACTTCCTGGAGAACAGTAAAAGTTGGAAATTCCAAACCTCTAATCCGATGTTAGTTTTTCAGGTGACCAGACCCTGCCTTTGTGCTGAAGCTATAAAGTTCTTCCAGGCACCAGGCATCTCATTAGTATACAGGAAAACTGTAGCTTCACAGAATCTCAGGATCTTAGGAGTCCTAGACAACGACACAGAACTATGACTGAACCAAATATATATTTTATGACATCAGAAAACCTCCCAAAATAAATATAGACATTTGCATGTGAGGTAAATAGTTCTAGGTCTTGAGATTTTACTCTAGCACTGTAAGCACATTCATCAGGAGATGGATGACATCACCATCACCAGCCTGTACAATGCCGAACTGTGGTCCCCAGTCTGCTCACTGCCATTGCAGTATGCACTTTTAGTGGGCTAAATTCACTCATATATTCTAAGGCTTGTCTTTCAGCTCAATTCCAAGTTTTAGTGGGACCTGCCCAGTGCGCATCAATTGTACACAGTGATACATCTCTTAGGCTCTCACAGAAGAATTCTGCCCATCTGATGCTGTCTTAAAGTTCTTGTGAATACTCTGCTCTTCGCTTTTTCTTAATTTTTTTTTTCCTTTCTGAGTTTCAGGTTATTGTAAATCTATTAACATATATGTAAGTGCACTCCTTCCTACAGCTGTGTGCGTTATATTAAGGAGCTTTTCAGAGAGGACCCCCTCTGTGACATTGTTTCTTGTGTTAACATTTTTTTTTTCATCCTTTCTCTTTGTTCAAATTCCTCTGCTAACCTTACCTGTCTGGTCTTGCAGTCTGTCTACCTTTTTCACCAGAAAGTTCGACATTTTAAATTTCCCGTATGGTGTTTCTAACATTTGTGTCATATCTGGGTCAGTTTCTAATGACTACTTGATTGAACGTGGAGATTGTGGATTTCTTTTCTGTTGCTTCATAGGCCATGTAATCCTTGTTCCTGTCCAAAGGTGAGTATGCCGAAGAGAGGATAACACAGTGGGTTAAATAATATCTATATTGCAGTGTGAAGAACATGCTATTGTAATCAGGAGTGGGACTGGTTTCACATATCATAGCTATCTCCGATGTAAATTAGCTACCAAGTTTCTTGTAATGAAGCCCCGTGTTTAGCAAATGGGTCAGTTTTCCAGAGATAATTATAATAGCATAATGTCTGCCAGCCAAAGCTCCAAGGTGACGCTCCGCAGAGGGCTTGTCCCCCCCTCCCCACCCTGTGCTGCGTATCACGGAGCCTTCGGTGGGCTACCTAGAAGCATGCTGAATTATGAGAGTGAAAAGCACTCTCCTGATTTCTGGCTAAGCTTCACTACCACACACTCCACGCTGTGCATCTTCTGAAGAAGTGGCCGTCACCAATTTGCTGACTATCTTCTTGGTAGAATACTCCCCCAAGAACCTACCTCTCTTTCCCTGGGATATGCCCTCATCTCTGCCTTTCCTGGGATATGCCCCTGACACCCTTCCATTCTGTAACCTTGAGAGTTTATAATGTCGGAGTGTTTATGATCTTTCCTCCTGTTGTGAATCCTGAACATATTTTTGAAGAAATAACCAGTGTAAATTTCTGCTACATCTATAGCCCTTCTCCAGCCCACATCCTCACACAAGCTGAACTCTGCATCCAGGAATACAGGGACATTTGCATCAAATGTTCTTCTTATTGTATCCAGTAATTCCTGCCCTAAAGTCAGCAACTGCGTCTTGCTTCTTTCAGCAAGCATCCTACATCCCCTGGCTTGGTTGTTTACTTTTCTCCCTTACTTCTCTGATACAGTAAATGGTAATTGTCAATTTATATATTTCTCAGTGCTTTTCCCTTGTAAGAGCTAAATAGTCTCAGGTCCCCAGCATCTTCGGGATGAACCAAAAGCCCTGTATTTTACAAACTACATTTTTTCTTATTTATAACATCATTGAAATATTCTTAATAATGTTATAATCATTGAACTCAATATACTTACACAGTTATAACTATTTGGGTATATTTATTTGGAATATACATATATATATATATATATATATATATATATATATATTTGTCTTCTATTCGTGGGCATTCTGGGTTTATTCTTTTATTTGCTTTTATCTTTGCTATTCTTTTAATTTTTTTATGTGTCTTGAATGTTTTGTCTGCATGTATGTCTGTATACCATTTGAGTGCCTGGAGCTTGTTTTCAGAAACCAAAAAAAATAGTGTCTAATCTTCTGGAACTAGAGTTACATATGGTTGTGAGTCACTACATGGGTACTAGAAATCCAACTCAGGACCTATGCAAAAGCAATCAATACTCTTATGACTGAGATATCTTTCTAACCCCTGCAATTATGTTTTTACAATTATTTCTCAAATATTGATGAAACTTAGCCGTGGTGGTGTAGGCCACCTGGAGCACAGGACAGGTGGCTAGATTTACATAATTCTTTCCCATATATCCAGCTTCCGGTATAGTTGCTAACAGATAGCTCAAAGCTCAAGGTAAATAGAAATTACTCATGTTATAGTTATGAAATAGATGTACTCAACCCATCCAGTATATCAACTACTTAACCCTTAATACTGTACATGGAAGTTTTATAGGAATGCCCCCCATAGACCCATGTCTTTGAATGCTTGGACCATAAGGAGTTGCACTATTAATAGATATGGCCTTGTTTGGGAAACTGTGTCACTGTGGGGGCAAGTTTTGAGGCTGCTGTGATCAAGCTATGCTCGTCCTAACACACAGTCTCTTCCTACTCTCTGAGAATCAAGATGTAAAACTCTCAACTCTTTCTCCTGTACCATGTTGGTCTGTATGCTGTCATGCTTCCCACCATGAAGAGAATGGCCTAAACCTCTGAAACATCCCAAATTAAATAGAGTAGCGCTGAGGTTCTTGCACTTGCTACACCTACTGCTTGGAAAATGTCTCCCTATACTTCCATACTGCCCTCCATAGCCCTCTAGGTCTTTGCTTGGCTGCCATCACACAGACAGCACTTCTTCCTACATTAAAACAGCAGCCCCCAAACACCACGCAGGATGCCCCTGGCTTTCTTGTCCCCGAGGAATTTATTTTACACAAACATGTTTATTTTGTGTGTGTGTGTGTGTGTGTGTGTGTGTGTGTGTGTGTGTTCCATCCAGCAACTCTTTCTTTCTTTGCTTTTGTTACTGTGAAGTAAAAAAAGCACAACCATGTACTTTTCACCTCTGGTGACTTAGTAAACACAGCATCTCCGTGCTTCCATCAGAGACAAGCTGACTCGTGTTACCCTGGGGTCTGGCCCAATAGTCTTTTTCCTTGATAAGACTAGTCTTGGCCATGGTGTTTCTTCACAGCAATGAAATCCTAACTAAGATACTGTATACTGTTCAAAATATTGTACTTTGAACTATTACAGTACATATAATATTAAGATGCTTCTTGACTGAAGGTGAATTCTCATTCCAATAAAACTATCAAAAGTTGTAAATAAAACAAATCACCATGCATTGGATGTACCTAGTCTATCTAAAATCATAGTTGATACCATGGTACATGGTATGGAGCTTCAGTTATTTATCTTCATGAATATATTGATGGGATCTGTAGCTTGCTGTCATTGCCCAACATCATTGTAGAATACCATACAATCAGTAGCCCTGGGAAGGATTCAAATTCAGAATTCAAAGTTAGATTTCTAGTGAATGCATGTTATTTTGTAGCATAACAAAGCCTTGCCAACACATACAAAGAACTACGCCCATGTCAAGGGCTCTTAGTGCATTCTAATAAATTGAATTCTATCTCTTCAAAAAGATAAATTAAAATTCCTGCCTTGGTACTAGTGAATGACTTTATTTGGAAATATGATCTTTGTAGATAAAATCAAGTTAAGATGAGATCATCAGAGTGGGCCATAATCCAATGTGACCAAGAAAATAAAAAGCCCATAAATCAGAGAGATATATAAGGAGTCAGTTATATGACAATTCAGAGCCAGGAATCTGTACTAAGATTTCTATTACAACGTTTGATCCTGGATAGACCAAGCAAATATTTGTTTAACTTTGGAGAGAAAGGCCACTCTAAAGATCAGTGTCATCATGTCATGGCTTGAGTCTCAGACTGAAGAGCAGTAGGGGGAGGGGAGTAAGCGGAGAGCTAAAATTTCCGGCCCTCTGATCATGGCTGTACATACAATATGCTCACCCATCGCCATCCTCTACTCTCATACATTCCGCTCTGATTTTACTTTCAGACTGTGAGCCAACAGAAACCTTTCCTCTGCTAAGTCATTTATTGTTTATTTTGTCATAGCAATGAGAAAAGGATTACAGTGTGTATATAAATATATCAAGAATCCATGTAAAATAGACCCCAGCTGAAACCCAGTATGGGAGGGCTGTGAAGGAAAAGTGGAGATTTTCAGAGGAGTGGTAATACCCATTGAATGCTTTCCCCATTCATTGCTATCTTTCTGTGTCACCAAGAAGCCACACGACTACTATGGCCAACAGGCTGAGAGTTGAAGTCTCATGGTCAAGTTGCAGATAAAAGGATTGTCATGTCTAAGAACAGCAAAGCTTCCACACACAAGGTGAAGATGCAGGGAAAAAATTGTATCTCTTTTTAGCTTACATCTCTAATGACAGTCCTTGCCAGCACTAGAAAACTGAGCACATGAAACGGTTGAGGCAGCAGGATTGGTTATACGAGATGATCTTTGTCATATAATACGGTCAAGTAGGTACCATGAGTAACATTATTCAAAAAAGAAAACATATGCAATAGGGCTAGAGAACTAGCTTGGCAGTACAGAAGTCCTACTGTTCTTGCAAAGGACAATGGTTTACTTCCCAGTGCATGGTGGCTCACAGTCCTCTATAACTTCAGTTAAGTTGTCTGACATTCTCTTCTGAACTCCACAGGCACTGGCATGAACGTGAACCACACCCATTCATACAGGCAAACACCCATAATGCAGGAAATAAGAGATTTTAAAATCTACTTCTTAAAGAAAATTATACAGCTATGAGTTTAATCTAGAAGGATGAAGGGTGGAGACTCAGTACTGTGGGAGTGTGCTTGTTTTTAAAACCTTGGTTCAATCTGATTGGCTATAAACAGAAAGAAATGAATACAGACAAGAATATGAATAATGCATAGTATAGAATAGTAAGTTTCAAAAAAAAAAGAACAATCTAGATTTCTGAATTTATATCCGATAGAAGAATCAGAGCAGGCTACCAGAGACGATACTCTATGTCCTGTCATCTTACATTTGATAAGTCAAATGCCCGTAGTTGCCCTATGTGAATTAGTTATTAGTGGCATAGACACACAGCTCTGGGATCAATAATCTAAATGGCATACTGTGAGACCGGTAGACCAGTGTACTGAGCCACCTGTATCAAGGGATCTTCTTCTTGAAATAGATGGAGATTAACAGAGACCCACAACTAGGCAATAGAGAGAGAGGGGGCTACTTTGGAACACTCAGCTCAGTGTGCCTTCATCAAATGCTTCCGCTCAGTGATCAGAGATTTGTGTGGAAGAAGAAAGAGAAAAACCGTAAAAGACAAAGTTGGTAAGAGACTCCCATGAAACATTCATTGTCTTAGACACACTATGTGACTGATGTGTGAATGAACTGACAGAGACTGTAATATGCTGCCTATACATTTCCAAGCCGAAGAAAATTCCAGCATTTGAAAAGGCAAGTATACATAAAGTTTTGCCCTAGCAAAGATGTAATTTGCAGTTAATACCTTCTGGGAAATTAAAAAAAACAACAGTCTTATCTAATAGAGTGTCACTGTGTACACACACACACACACACACACACACACACACATATATATGCACACACATACAGACAGACACATGTATGTATGTAGTGCTTGTATGTATATATATGTGTATGTATATGTGTGTATAGATGTGTGTATGTATGTATGTGTATATTATATATGTATGTATGTGTGTAAGTATGTTTGTATGTATGTACTCTAGAAAAGACTCCAGGACCAGTAGTTGGCCAACATAAAGTAAACTCCATGTTTTTCTTTTTTTCCTCTTGATCAAAATATATTGTATGACAATCTCTTAAATTGAAAAATATAAAAATATATAAATATATAGAAAAGCTCGGCATGGTATTGTTTGCCTGCATTCATACATGAAGGAAGCTGAGACAGGAGGATGACCACTATTTCTGAACTATGTTGTGTTGTGTTTTCCTTCAAGACAGCAGCTCATTCAAGAGAGAAAGGGGTTTTTTTTGTTGTTATTTTTGTTTGTTTGTTTGTTTGTTTTGTTTTGTTTTTTCAAGACAGGGTTTCTCTGTGTAGCCCTGACTGTCCTGGAACTTACTCTGTAGACCAGGCTGGCCTCGAACTCAGAAATCCACTGCCTCTGCCTCCCGAAAGGTACAGCAGCAAAGCGTGGGTTTGCCAGATGTGCAACACAAAGGCTGTGGGGGATTTGAAGCACGGGGCTGGCATGGTACCAACCTGCCAAAGGGACTTAGCAAGCTGGGTGGAGTGATTTTGGGGTTCTGGGTCAGAGTCTCTACAATATTAAAACAGGCCGGCATTGCCAGCCAGTGCATGGCTGGCCAGGCCGCCAGGGCAGAGGCACAAGCACAGGAATGCGCTGTTAGTTTTTTGTTTCTGTTTTTTTGTTGTTGTTTTTGTTTTTGTTTTGTTTCATTTTGCTATTTCCTGCCAGCGTAATATATGGTAATCTTGTCTCAGAAAGAAAAAGATAACAAGAGAGGAAAGGAAGGAAACTGTAATGGTAATCATGTAGTCCTCCCATTTATTTTTAATTTTTGGTGTACTATGTTTTAATCATTTCTCCCTCTCCCTTTCCTGCTCCAAAAGCCTCTTTTATCCTCCTGACTCTCTCTCCGGTCCGTGAGCTCTCTTTTCTTAATTATTATTATTATTATACACATAAACAAATAAGTAAATAAACAAATGAGGCAAACAAGCAGATGAATAAATAAATAATTCCACCTGCTAATGCATTTAATGTTGCTCATGCGGTTATGTTTTTAGGGCTAAACACTTAATATTGATTAACACTTAGGGGCTCCACCTCTGGGGAAGCCTGGTTTTTCTTTCAGCATTTATCAATTGTCTGTAGCCTTTTCTCTGGGTGCTGGGGCGTTTACTCTGTTACAGGGACATTTTCTTCACTTCTGTCCTTTACCGTTTTCTTCAGATATTATGGGTGGGGTTCACTGTAAAGACTCTATATTGAACTTCAACAATTGGTGCAGTCCACAAACCTCTGTCTCTCACCCACAAAACTATTGCTTTTATCATACCGTCTTCTTAGTATTGTTTACTCAGTCAATGAAAGATGCTAACATATAAATTACAGAAAGGGGCAGGTATTTTATGTTAACTACCTGTATTAGCCCATTCTTCCCTCAGATAACATTTCTAAGAATGACTTATGGGTGCTTCTGTCAATACCTTAAAATATCAGATTGGTATATTTTTACATTTTTAATTCTATCAAAATGTAACATCACATTTAAACTTACATACCTGTGAACCAGATTTGAAGTCTTCTAGATTAGGTGTATACATATTAAATGGAGCAGGACATGTGTGAAAAATATAGACATTATATATACATATATACATATAATATTATATATTATATAATGTATATTATATATTATTATGTGTATTATAAATTTGTTTGTGTATTGTGGACCATCCTGTACATATGGGGTCTGCATAGGGACCAGGGTGAGAGGCTTTTTGGTTGTGCTCTACACAACAGCTACTAGAATCCAGTCACCTCTTAATCCCAAAGCCATGGGTCTCTGTTAGGCTGTGTCTAATGAAAGATAACTTATTCTCACAGAAGTAGACATCAGCTGACTTGTGTGTCCTGGGTTCTGAATGCTCATAAGAAAATTGTAATCTTTGGTTTGACAGTGACTACTTCTTAGTGCTTCCTTAGACCAAAGAGTCACTTACAGCATATCAAAACTCTCCAGCACCTTAGTGGAAAGGAAGTGTCAGACCAGTCTAAGATCTACTGAAATATACAAAAGACCAAGGGAAGAAAATGAAACCCATCACTATCACAAAGAGCAATCTTGGATTTTGAAGTCACTGTATAATATGCTCAAAATAGATTTTAAATCAACTTTAAAATGTTTAATATAACATAAACATTAGAACTAAAAATACATATGCAATATCTAAGATAAGGATCTTTTTAATAAAGATGTAAAGGATGGCTTTATTAGGATATGAAGAGGACAGTCAACCTTGAATAGTCAAATTGTAGAAGTATCAGAAATATTCTGACAACTTTGAAGATTTGGATCCAATTTTGAATGTATTTAAGAGCAGTTTGCAAACAGTTGGATAGAGGATTCATAAACTGTAAGATGTTTCTATGGCTGAAAACCAAGAAGGGAGTTCCCAGAGTAAGGTGAACAGAGTTGCAAGTGATGAAAAGAATGTGGTGGATGGATAGATAGATAGATAGATAGATAGACAGACAGACAGACAGACACACACACACACACACACACATATATGTATATATATAGATAGATAGATAGATAGATGAATAGATATATAAATAGGTGTTAGAAGATAGATACATAGATAGAAACATGATTGATAGACAGACAGGCAGATAGATACATACATATCTATATGATAGATAGATAGATAGATAGATATTGGGGGTGAGTCTCTTCATGCTAAAAGTTCGACATGCATTTTAGAGTCCATAAATGAGAAAATAAAGTGGAATGAATATTTAAAGAGATTGATACTTATAAAGAATATTTCAATCTAAAAGCTCTATCTAAAATAAATACCCAAAACTATCTGATTAAAATTTCCAAGAAATAAGAAAGTGCATGAAGGTGCAGTCAATCACATGGCAGTATAGAGATCCAGGAATCAAAACTTTTAAGCAGTGAGGGGTATAGGAGGCCCTCCGCTGTCTCATGGGTCTCATGGGAAACACTGCTGCAAGAAAGAGCAAAGTTCGAAGCCAAGGTAAACCAGAACTGATTTCGAACTTTGCTCTTTCTTACAGCATGGCCATCACTGGGAAGAGAGGCCCCTTGGTCTTGCAAACTTTATAAGCCCCAATACAGGGGAACACCAAGGCCAAGAAGTGGGAGGGGGAGGGGAGGGGAGGGGGGAGGGTATAGGGGACTTTCGGGATAGCATTTGAAATGTAAATGGAGAAAATACCTAATAAAAAATTGGAAAAAGGAAAAAAAAAAGAAAGTAAATGTATCCTTTTTAAATGAAAGAAAGAAAGAAAGAAAAGAAAAGAAAAGAAAAGAAAAGAAAAGAAAAGAAAAGAAAAGAAAAGAAAAGAAAAAGCAAAGTCCCACAGAGCTGGAAATCTGCACCTTATCAATGAGGTGAAATGCTGACATTTTCAGAAACGAGATAATAGTGTGTTTTTGGTAAACTCACAGAAAGAATAATCAGCACATACACACTAAAGTAAGATTCACAGATAAAGGAAGCCATCCCACCCACAGAAACACAAGGCAGACTCTACAGGGAAAGAGAAGCACAAATATTTCAGAAAATCCCTACAAGCATCAACTATTTGAACAACCACAAAGTCACATGGTGCTAATAGGAACATAGACTTAAAGTTTATAGCTATAAAACATGTAACAGTATTATTAAACTATTGTAAAAAACAACAAGGTTTTAGCTTGCGTTCAAGTGATAGGAAGATGGACTTATTTCAAAAGAGAATAAATCAAAGAAGCATATTTGGCCTCTAGACTTGGATATCTAACAAAATCCCGGTCACAATCAGTAAGAATGACAGAGCTACAAGACAACCAGCTCCACACCCTGAGAGCTATTGGATTAATACAAATAAACTGAACTAATCAAAGGCAAAAGAAATAAAATGCACCACTGAATATTTTCCACCTTCTTTATGGAATTTAAATTTTAGTTTTAATAATGTAATAAACCAACAGCAATCTGATTGTTAATAAAGATGTTTAGAATTAATCTGTATGCTTCACTTCAGGAAGAATGAAATAATATCCAAAATGGACGCACTAAGAAAACACGGGGTGGAAAGATAAGGACCTGCCGATGTGAGTGTAAATAAATAAAGAAAATGAAGATCAAGTCCAAGTAACAACAGAAGGTACTGAAAATGACTGCCTCTACAAATGGTAGGAGTGGTAGGGCTGGAGAGAAATGGGTCAGTGGATAAAAGCTCTGACTTCTTCAGAAGGCCTAGGTTCAATTCCCAGCACCCACATGGCAGCAAACAACCATCTATTACTCTGACCCAAAGGGCTCTGTTGATGGAACATCTCAATGTATTAAGAAACTGTTTATCTATGATTAATTTGTAGAACTTAGTAATTGGCCTCCCAACTACATGGCAAGACTTTTCTTTGAAAGCTGTCCACTAGTGAGTCCAGAAGGGACATTGTTGACTTAAAATTTTCTCAACCCTACTTTTAATATTGGGTCTTAAATACTTTAACCTCCCTTCTGGCCAATCCCCCACCAGAGGTAGTGGAAAAGAAAGGTTACTAGGATAAGTGGGGAGTGCACCTATCTAGAAATGGTTCTTTGGAGCAATCTTTTCCCATTTGCATTGTCAGGAAATCAGCCGTTTAGTTCACGGGTCAGAGGGAGCAGCTCGATCCAACACTTCAGGGATATACCAGAAGTCCAGTTCAGTAGTGTCAGGATAGATAGCAGCAGTGGTAATGGCCTAGCAGGAACAGCCAGGCCTCGACCAAACCAGAGTGAGTCAAGAGGAGGAACCCACTAGGAATGCCAGTTCTTACCTAAGCCTCTACCGAAGTGAAGATCAGCAAAGACTGGAGACCAAGAAACATTACAAGCAAGACCCTCTCATGGTCTGTTAAGTCCATTTATACTCCCTCCAATTTTTACATGTCCTCCATGGGTCTTTCCTCACCACCTGTCTTGCCTCAGCACGTGAGTCTATCTTAGCAAAACTCCAGGTAAGAATGTGTCAGCTGACATCACTCATGCAATTGGTCCAAGTCCGAAAAAGCAGCGAGAAGCCACCAGAATATCACCATAAGTTGTTTGGGGGCATCTTTCTCCATGGAGTCACGACAACGGAGCTCAGCTACACATTGCAAGACTGACCAATACGTGCGTGTCATTAGCGAGGAATCCTTCATCACGTGTCCTTTCACGTGTTTACTTTAGCAAAACATCCTTTCACCTGTGTTGGCTTCAGGAAAATGCACCTTCACGTTTGCCCCAACAGAACACCATCTGACACAACTGACTTTCCAAAGAACCCTTAAGTTCACACCGGAGAGGCCGCAGATATTCTGGATGAGCCCTCTAACTAACTTACTATAAAAAGTGAGAAAACAGAATCTAATGCCACAGGACTGAGCCCAAGGAATGACAGTGAGAACCGTAGCTAGGAGAGGGTGCATTAACCTGCTCCGCGTGGGCACGCAAAGCGAGGTGGATGAACATCGCAGTGCTGCTTGGGAAACCAATCTTCCACCCAAAAGAAACAAGAAAAACTTAATGAAAATATTTATTTTACGGCAGACATTAGCGATATCCCTTGATCTATTCTTTTCTTCCCTTTGTCGGAAAAGCTAAGAGTTGGCCTGAGGGATGGCTCAGTGCTTGCAGCTCTTGCAGAGAATCCACGTTAGGCTTATTCCAGACGTAGGGAATGTAATGGCCTCCTTTTGCTTCCACAGGTACCCAGACATAGGTATGTGTGCACGCATACCTGTTTATACGTGTTCATATACTTGAGCACAAACATATACTAAAACTAAATCTCAACAAAGTGGGGTGTGTGTGTGTGTGTGTGTGTGTGTGTGTGTTGTACATATGGAGACCAGGATAGGCTGTCAGTGTTCCCTCTGTGGCTTTCTTTCTTTCTCCTTTAAGACATGCCTTTCACTAAACTAGCAGCTCTGCGTTTCAACTAGGCTGGCTAGCCAGGAAGCTCCCAAGATCCTCCCGTCTCTATCTCCACAGTGTTAGTGTTACATGGCTGGCCTTTTACATGGGTGGCCAACTCAGATCCTCATGCTTATCCACAAGCACTCTTGACCTACTGACCCATCCCTCCAGCTGCAAGGGTCTCCAATCTTAAAATTCCCCCACCCCTATTGTAGTTCCTTTCTGAGACAAAAGTGGTTCCTGGTGGATCTGTAAAGTTTTTCTCAGTGGGCCGTCCTAGCTGCAGGGGATGCAAGCAAGCAGACTGGGGAGTAGATGGAGATACTGAAACAATTGTTTCCACTCTTTTTTTTTTTTTTTCCCTCAGCCATCAGTTCTTTCAGACCTTGGGATTTCTTCTCTAGAAAACAGGCAGGGATGCTCCTGAGCTTTTCTCTTAGTTTGCAGGCTTGCCCCAAAGGAGTTGGGACCAGTGTGGAATCCCTGGAGGATTGTGAGCTCCAGGCAAGTCTGGCTACAGAGACCTTGCAACGAACAAACAACAATAATGAAAATAAATAAATTATAAGCACAACCTGTTATATTGGCTGGAGGGCACTGGTCAGAGGTATGGCATCACATCCCCATGCATGCCAGCAGAGAAGTAGACTGTATAAAAGTATGCTAAAATACCAGTAACAGTAGCTAAAGGACCTTCGGGTTGGAAAGCCAACTCACCCTGTCATACTGTTCTTTTGTCCGAATGTTATGCATACCTGGCTCCTGTCCAAGCATGGTAGAGGTGATCAGAGGATGGGATGCTTGGCTGGAAGATCTGACACAGGCAGGGTCTCTTTCCCCCTCCCCTCCTCTCCCCTCTTCCCTTCCTTCCCTCCCCACCTACACTCTTAGGCTCTTCCCTTCCTGCCCAAGTTCCGCCACTCTGCCAGCACCACAGTGACAATATGAGATATCGCATCTGAAGAAGCACAGCCAAATATTTGATTTGGACGACGGCACTGAAGATGCCTCATCACAACTGTGTGTGCCCAGATTACCAACGCCTTGCTCTTGGCGGCGGCACATGCCTCAGTGAGTACAAACTGCACGGAAGAGCGCGTTACAACACGGATGGAAGAGATCCCAAATGGCTGATGTGCACTGTCTTGTTTGGGGAAGAGCTCGCTGATGAGGAATAAGCTGAAGAGGCAAGAGGCTGTTGTTTTTCCTGTCAAGGCAAATGGTACTAAGAATATGGCAAGCGCTTTTAAGATTTTTTTTTTCCCCTTCCTTTTCTTACTTGGATTCAGAAATGCTTGGTGATGAGAAAAAGATTGCTGTTCCTGGGGGGGATCGGGATGTACTTAGCATGACTCTTACCCCTCTCCTGGACTTCAGGCTTGGCTTTACTTCCATTAGCTTCATTAGTAACGACTGCAGATCCCGGAAGGACTTACAATTCCGGGTCGTTTCCAACACCCTGCTATGCACAATGTTAACTGGATTGAAACATGAGAGTCAAATCAGTAAGTGAACAGAGCAAAATCGACCGAAAGAACCGGGTCTTCTGTTTGTAGTGTGGAGACAATAACTGCCTAATGTCCTGCAGAAACACCCAGAACTTCTGATAGAAGAGACGTAGGGACAATCAGTCAGAGACCCGTGCCATGTGCTTAAGGACCGGAAAGCGCAGTGGGCCCTTCTTACTTGAGGTTTGGCTTCCTACAGCTCCAGCAATCCTATGATCTGAAAATAAGAAATGGAGAATCCCAGGAATAAGTAATCCTTAACTTTGGAAGGGTGCCACATTCACTTCTCTGAAAACAATGGAGGAAACTCAGGCCACCCTATCCAGGACATGAATCGCCATTTAATCTAGCATATCATGTGTATCTGATGCCCCTAGGGTTGGTCACTTAGTAGGTTTCTTGCTTAGCAGACTGACTGGCACTGCAATGTTTGTGTATCGCTAATCCCTGGGCCTAATCCCTGGGGCCCCTGGGCCGAGACCTTTACAGAACACAGAGGACAATTTTGTTCTGGATTTTATTTTGTTATACTTTAGGCTGCTTATGCATGGCCAGGCATCCCCAAGGAGTCTTAGAACATACTACTCTCCATTTAAACAATATAAATTTCTACTTGAAATACATCAAATCTTTCCAGTCTTGGAATTTTCGTGATAACAAATTTGAAGTTGAAGAGACACATTTAAATGCAAAATCAGGGAGGCCTCGGTCATTATATACACAGACCACAGGCTCAGCATATTAATCATTTAAGAACAGAAAGGCATGCATGCACCAGTGCACATGTGTGACAAGTCCACATTTCATGTCGTTAGTTAGTGTCTTTGCCAATAGCAGTAACAGACACACACACATTCACATACACACACAGGTATATGTACATGAAAACTTGTTTACATACGCAAGCTGGATTCTTAATCTAGCAAAAGGATCAAGATGCTGTTGTGTGTTATTTGCTTTAGTAGGTCTAATAGCTTCCCATTGACTTGAATATCCTGCACCAAAAAAAAAAAAAAAAAAAAAAAAAAAAACATCATGCGACAGAACTCTAGATAAAACGCTTCTGGTATTCACTCATCTGTTAGCCCTGTGCTAATCATGCCAAGGTCGTGGGTTCAGTCCCCAGGTGGCCCATTTACATTTGCTCCGCTCCAAAGCACCACGTTGTACTTCCAACCCCACAGTGTACACTGATGGATGTGTGCCACACAGGGCTTAGGGATTACAGCGTGAGCTAGGGCATTAGATTCCATAGATCCAGGGCCTAGCTTTGTGCTTCTTACATGTGTGATTTCCAGGCAGTTGCTCAGCATCCTTAAGACTCCATCTCTATATTCACCTGGGACAATAAGCATACTTACTGGGCCAAACTGGAAACTAAAGGGTACCACACAGAGCAGAGAGGACTGCAGTGTCTAGGAACATCATAAACAACATTTTTCTGGAGAAAGGATGAGACACTGGAGCTTGGTAGATATGCTGGTAATGTTCGTGATTTGGGTCAAGAATACCAAAGTTCTATTTCAGGTGAGTTACATATACTGTCTTTACTGATCATGAATCAGGATCAGATTTGAAATTGCCCAGTCATGAGTCTGAAAAACAGTTTCCTGTAAATTCCAAATTAACTTACTGCTTAACTTTCTCCTTCCTCATTCTTCCATAAATGTATTCTGCTACTTTTATGTTCCACTCAACCCATTGTTAAAATGTGAAATAAAAAGCATGTGGATTAATTTCAAAATGTATGCAGTCATGGCTGAGCATGGTGGTGCATGGCTTTAATACCAGCACTTGGGAGGCAGAGAGAGAGAGAGCTCGATGTGAGTTTGAGGACAGCATGGTTTACAAAGCAAGCTCCAGGACAGCCAGGAACACATAGGGAGAGCTTGTCTGAAACAAACAAATAAAAAAAACAAAAGAACCAAACAAAACAAAATAAAAACAAAAAACAAAATAAGCAAAGAATGAATGTAGGATATATATATATATATATATATATATATAGTATTAATTGGACCCTTTATATGGTGATCATTTTCACTTACTTCGGTTCTGGACACCATATCTCCTTCTGCAACTTCACTGATTTCCTCTGAAGACAAGCTCTGGAGCTTTCATGAGTATGTGGAGTCAACCTGAATAAAGTCATCCAAAGTCATAATTCATCAAAATTACATTAAATCTGTAAACATAAAACTAGCAATTTTAAATGCCTTCCAGACACAAAAGTATTATTGCCTCTGTAAGTTCCCTGGTGTTAAAATATGGACTAGATTCCCATTCCATTACTGTAAGCCTTAATCCCCTTGGCTTTTCTTTCCTTCTTCCCTTACATTAACCCATCCCTTCACTCAGAAGCTATATGTCTATGATGCTTTAATTTTCTCAGGTTTCTGATCTCTTCCATATAGCAATCAAGGTCACTTATAAACAAGCCATCAATTTGTTTAAAAGTAGTGGAAAATTACAATCTTCCCCAACCTCTGCTAAACTCTTCACAGAGAAAATCATTTAAAGGAATCTGGTCCCCTGCATTAAAAATATTCATTTTGTGGTTAGATGCAGCATAGGCTAGTCTTAGAAACAAAAATCTTTGTGGGATCTAGACTCCTGGAAATCATTCTTCCAATGGTTTTATAGCTCTCATAGAGAAATATCTAGAAATTCGTTTTACCTAAAGGGCTTGACTTATGGTCACATTGCTGCTCATTTTGTGATTTACATCTACACTTTCCACATCCTGTCTAAACCTTCCCCTCCCTAGGTTCCTTAGTCATAATTTTCTTGGGATTTCTCTATACTCCTTACAACTCTGCTTCTTTAACATGAAAATAGAACCTCTATTCATTGCCCCTGTGAAAAAGTCTTGCCCAAGACATTACCTTTTCATCTGATTTTAAAACAACAGAAATCTCAGATCAGGTCACGGTGAGCATTTGTGAAGAAGCTGTATCTATTTAAACACCAAATATGCCCCACTCACTACTGAGGTATTTCCCACAATTTGTATTTAGTTGAGATTGTAGAAACGAATAAAATAAACAAATAAATCCAATGGAAGCTATTGTCTAGTGAGTTGCTGGCTATTCCTCTCAAAGGTTTTCTTGGCCATGTAAACGAAACATAAAAAATAGCATATTTAGGGTGTAGGACTTAGCAACCGTGCAGAGAGAGAGAGAGAGAGAGAGAGAGAGAGAGACGGCTCACCTGAGGCCAAGCAGGCCAAACCCTGACCCTCTTTCTTTCTTTGGCTCAAGATTTGCTATAACATAGTCGAAAACCCTGACGGCCTCGCCCATCAGAATCAGCCATGCTGAGAACGCGCGGTGCCTGTTGGAAGAGTGTGGGAGAATCCGAGAAGACCCCAGATGCAGAGGAGCTTGATTTCAGTGCTCACCCCCCCCCACACACACACACACACCCTGCTGAGGTTCTCTCTAATCCTGGAGGCATAACCAGCTAGGAGTCCGGGAGTATACTAATGAAAGTTTGGGGAGAGAACAACACGGTATTAATTTGAAGCTTAGAATAAAAGAGGAATCTGCACAAATCAATACCTTTACTGCAGTTCATTTCAGCCACTGTAGAGAGAGTCCTCCCCTAGTTACCGATCTCGGTTTTCAACCCGCATATGATGTTCGGGGCAAAGAATAGTGCATAAATAAAAAGTACTTAATGGTGAACGATGGTGTGAGGGAGACCATAAAACTGCAGAGAAGACAGTAGAGCTTCTCTAGAGAAGGACGGACTGCAGGAAAGTGGAGGCTGTGTATGTGGGGAGCCTGGGTATTTCAGAAGTATTTCAGAAGAGCTGCTGAGGACATGTGCTCTGAGTCAGGGGTAGCTGAAGTAGCTAAGCGTGGTTCTCCCGGCTCTACCGCACCTGCCAAATTGTGGTGCTGAATAAATATTAGCAGGAGATGAAAAATGCATGAAGCGCCAGAGCAGAGGAGACGAAGAACTTAAGAGCCCATCCAGCGCCATTTCAAGCTGGATAAAGAGAAGTGGGAAGAAGATGAAGAAATCCTCAGCATGGCAATGGAAGGGGAGGAAGCAGAGGAGAGTGGGAACGGCTTACTGTGTAAGCTTCCTCCTCCCTTATTCCTCTTATTCACTTATTTCTCCGCACAACACAGGGAACGAGGTCAAAGACAATGCACAAATGTCAGCTGGGCATCAATATTCTAGCTCTCTCTTAAATGGTTAAAATTTATATGATAAGAACAACAAATTATAAAGATTTGAAACTCCGCTACAAACATCAGAGATGACAAATGAGCCAGGGATACGAACAAGAGTTGGCTTTTAGCTCTTGTCTGAAATAGCTGCTGATGGGCTCCGTTTTGTGAGATATTTGTTAAGAGGGTGGGGGAAAGAGATGCCTTCTGCCCTTCAAAGAAAAGGCACAGTTTTCCTTTCCTCGTTGCTGTGCCCAAATATAACCAAAAGCAATGTAAGGAACAAAGGGTTAATTTCCACTCACTGTTCAAAGGCTACAGCTGAGAAGACTGTGAGCATCCGGCAGCTATGGGACTGGGTACCATCTGTGTGGGAGCCAAGAGATCACGGATGCTCAACTGGATCTTTGTTTTTCCCCTTTATCTATCCATAGACCCTGGCCCACGGGGTGGCACCGAGCACATTCACAGTGGGTCGGTCTCCCTACGCTGGATCAATCTTCTCTGGAAAAGCTCTGAAACACACCCATCGCTCCACCACGTGCACACCTGTGGGTGTTTCTTAATCCAATCAAACTGATCATTGAAATTAACCAAGGGATTATCCTTTCTGCAGCAGAGTGCCACATCGCTAGGAGGCCTGAGACTTGGCATGCTCACAGTCTGCATGTGATGCCGTTCAGAATCAAGGTATAAGAACAAGGCTTCTATTAGCAGAATGGGTATTTGGGTTATCCCATGGTCTGTGTGTTAGGAGAGTGTAGAGAACAGAATGCGAAGGCGTCATGCCTAATTCTGTCCTTCAGAATCTCTTTTGTCTTAAGTATATTGGTGCCTTGAACCCCAACCTCCAGCCAGCAGAGGTGGGGCAAAGACAACACGAACACCAAGGCAGGGTTTGAGCAGCTTTCACAACTTGCCCGCTGCAGCTTCCTTTATTCTCTTTCAGCTTCTGCCATTTATTATGGGGGAATCACCCAATTTATCCACTTCCACCCTCTGCACTCGTCTCTCACCACTCTTCATCATCCAATCAGCATTCAGCAAGCTCTGTACATGACCCATACACACAGACAGGGTGCGCATTGATAGGCCAGTGACTCAATATCATGCTGTATGATGCTATGCATCAGGCGAGCAGCACGTGATCATTCAGATGCGCAGAGCATGATCATTCAGGTGCACAGCATCAGGTTTTTGGTAAACAAGCAGGGAATCACAGACTTGGCAGTGAGTCAGGGTGCCGTCTTGGCTCACAGAGGCCACAGCCACAGCCACACCTGCTTCCCACATCTTGGTTTCCCTGTGTCTGTGACTTTAAATAATATAATCATTGGACCTTCACCTTTATATGCAGAAAAGAGAATTGAGGAAAGGACAGTTAGAAGAAATGTATGCATCAGGGACTTTCTTTTTTGTAAAAGAAATATTGTTTGGATATGAATGGTATGGTATTATTTCTTATTTTAGTTCTTACTAATATCCATCTGGTCTGGGTAGCAGTCCATCCTTTATTTATACACAGCCTGGTGTGATTTTAAAAGCCTACCATTAAATTAATTAATTAAAACTTCAAAATTATTTTCATTAATTAAGTATGGATGATGATGGTGATGATGATGGTGGTGATGGTGATGGTAAAGATGGTGGTGATGCTAGTGATGGTGATGATGATGATGGTGATGACAAAGATGGTGGTGTGTGATGATTTCCTCCTTGAACATCGGCACTGAATGCTGAAAAGCAACATGGGTTGGTCAAAGGTAGAGTAGCAAGTCCTGTGAGAGATAAAAAGATGGCACCATTGAAGCTTACTTCAGATTGAAAATTATCCCCAAGGCAGTATGTAATAAAAAGGGCACAGTAGATTTCTAGATAGATGAAACCCATCATTCTCACCCACAGCCCGCAGGTGCACATGAATAACAGAAACATTTCTCCACCCATTCACCTGTAAGCGGCCGCTTTGCTAATTTTCCTGGGTCTTCAGCTGCCTGAGTTTTCTCTGCTACGAGGGGAGTCTACGTATTTCCTGCTCTCCCCAACACATTCTTTGATATTTCACCCAGGAATATGTGAAAAGACCATCCATTCCCCAAGAACGTCAAGACTGGCTTCAGGTCTGGTTCGGGTTACTCTCTCAGCAGAACTTGTGTCTTAAGGATTTTCATATTATTTCATAAGACTGGATGAACTATCAAACAAAGACATGTAATTAACAACATTTAGAAACATCCACTTTGACTTAATTGTTTCCAACGAGGACCTGAATGAAAGACGAGAATCTTACTATGATATCAGGGAAGACATCAACTTCCAACTAGGTGGTAGGCAATTATCCTTAGAAATGTTCCTGCCATAATAAACCGATATCTACTGATGGAGTATGACAAGTGGCATTCTACCCATACAGGTGGCATTACAGGAAAGAAATGTGACCCCATGGAACTCAAAAGGCTTTAAGTTGGTTGCTTAAAGGACAAGTGTGTGCTGCTGTTTTACTGGCTACATGACGACTGTCTTCTTTGCTCTGACCAAAATGATAGGCCAAAGCTGCTTAAGGAAGCCATGGATGGAGTTGGCTCTTGTACTGGGAAGAGATGCAGGTCCATCATGCTAGGCACCTAAGCGCTGAGAGCAGAGTCCTGTAGAGCGACCAGGAGCGAGGAGAGTCACCGATCAACCGGCTGTTCCTCCTCATCTTTCCTGCCATTCTAGGACTCCAGACTATGGGATGTGGTTACCCATTTCAGGGCGGGTCTTCCCTCATCCATAAAACCGCTAGACAAACACTCTTAGGTACAAACACGAAGTTGTGTTTTAAAAATGATTCTAAATCCAGTTAATTTGAAAATGAATATAAGCTACCACAAGGGTAGAACACTATATTTAGTTTCTGGTCCAGAATTATTTCAAATGATCTGATCTCCCTCTGTAGAGTTTGCATTCTGCATGTACTTGGGGTAGCGACTGTAGATATTTTCTTTGAAGTCTTACCTTGCCCATTTATGCTGGTAGTCATTTCCTTGGCAGGGACATTCTAACTTACTGTAATCCCATCTCCCTTCCTCTCTTTGCTATTCATACTTTTAACCTTAAATCTAAGACATTGTCCAGATCAATGTTTCCTTTTTTTTTTATTTTATAGTAGCTTGATAGTGTGAGATTTCCTGTCTAAGTCTTCAATTCATTATGAGTAGATATTTTTAACCCAAGGGTCTTATCCCCCTGCATATGGAATAGCCAATATTCTTTGCCTATTGCATAGCCATGGCAATTTTCCTCAAATCAACTGATAACAGAAACAAGGGTTCGTTTGTGAGAAAGAAAACTGAAACTTTAATGTATGTTAGACCTCAGTAGGAGCACAGAGAGATTTCTGAGACAAGGAGTAGATGAGGAGAGAGAGCAAACCAAGTTTTTTTGGTGGGTCGTTGGTAGAGCTTAATCCTATCTGTGAGGAGAGGCGAATAATTCACAGGGAAGAAATCTTGACCTGGCCTCCTGAGGTTGTGTGCTGTGCTCTCGTCACAGCTCTGGCAATATGCATTCAACGAAACCACAGAATTTCAGAGTGCCTCTGTGTCGTTTCAAAAAAAAAAAAAAAAGAAAGAAAGAAAGAAAAGAAAAAAGAAGCAGTTGCGAATTTCACTAACGTAAGATGCTGCCATGAAATTTTACAACTAAAAATGTATAAATCATAGCTTCAAAATATGTAATGGGAGCCTAAGGTATCCACAGAATGTAACGTCGATGAATAGAGTTTTATTACCCAATTGCTTTAAGAGAGTCAATACAGGAATGCTCTAAGGTATGTAAAAACTCCTGACACAGCCTATGTCCAGAAAATATTTACTGTCCATAAAATATCTTACAGTAAAATAAAGTTTAATTCAATGTATACAGACGCGAGGTTTGTGTCTTTTGCTCTAGTATCTTTGCTCTCTTCTAAAACACAGTCGCATATGCACAAATTAGCTGTAGACATGAGTGCACTTGCATGTACAAATACACTGTACATATATTTTGCCAATTTCCACAAGGAAATGTGGAAACAAACTGCTGCCCTTCTTTTATTGCCATGGTGGCTCAAACACAGAATGGGTGATTTCGTTAAATTTAGTTAGCACAGGATTGCCTAGATGAAAATGGATTAAAATTCCTTGGCTTCCATTCCAATGTATAATAGTAAACTTTAATGTCTCCAGCTTTCTTCTCAGACGGAACATGTCAAACAAAGTGAAGGATGACATCATCTTTGATTCCACAAAATAAAATTACTTCGCTTCTTCCTTGTAAAGAACGTCAGGACAGAGGAGCCCAGAAGTATGTCACTGGCTGCCACTGTCACGGCGCAATCCCTTACCTCCCCTACCATCTGCCCAGAAGAAGCTTTGATAGAGTGTCACTTTCTAACAGCTGGAATTCCTCTTGCAACGTAGAATTGAAAGGAAGAGATAACCAGAAGATTTATACCACGTCAATGGCAAGAAATCTGTATCCCTTTTACCTCCAGAGCCTGGAAGGCCTTTGAATTCTTGGACTGGGATTTCCTAAGAGGAAAATCTTTTCCATGCAGTAGTGTGAAGTTCCCACATTGATGCTAAATATTCATGACTTCATGAAAGTGCTTAAGCTTCTGCATTGAATATATATATAAAAAAGCTCTAAGTCCGCTTTACACATTTTGGACAAGCTCATATTTGACATATTCTGTATGTTCTGAATAGTATTATAATTTCAGACAAATCTCTACTGACATCACTTCACCAATGTCATATCCTTAAGAGCCATCTGACAGTGAAGGGCACTTTCGGGGGATTAACTAAACAGACACACGGAGAAGGATGTTAAAGGAAAAGAGGAAATTTGCTGAGAAGGAGGCTCACTCCTGTGTTCTGTGTTGGGATCAAACATCATCGCTCGGTCTCTTTCCCTCCTAAGCCATTCACAAAACTCCAGAGCAACTTCTTAGTGGCTGCATGCCTGCCCTGCGGTGGTTCTCAACTGAGTTACTGTGCTGAGTGAGCCCTGTCTGGGGGAAATATTAAACAAAGTACATTATGCAGGCGAAACAATCATGGGGGCTGTCTGCAGGCCAAATTGAGTCAGGTAGCAAATGAGCTTGGGTTTGGGCATGGAGCCACGGAGACGGTTTTATGAAGGCAAATGGCTGTAAAGCTGTTCAGATCCATGAAACCCTCCTTTAGGGTATACTTTACGGAGAAAGAACCATGCATCCTTTCTTGGTTTTCCTTTACCTCTTTTTCCTCCCCCAGGAATTAGCTTGTGCTTCCACTGAACATATTCACTGACTCTGAATACAGTGCAAAAATCACCCATATCCATACTTTATATAGAGCTGATAAACATGTAGTTTGACATTTCGAACTACTTTATCCAATGTGTAAGAAAGACTAAAGTTGTGCTATGAAGATACATATACAACTTCAGAAGTTCAGATTTGAAAGAACGATGCACCTGGTGGTAGTTCATATAGCTGTTTAAGCCCTCAGTCAACCTCTTAACTAAATCGAAATGTTCCCCCACACATTTTCATCTCCACAGAATATCCTTTCAAGGGGTTGCACTCAAACGTTCTCTTGCCTTGATTGTGCTAGAAGCTTTACATACTCAGTAGTGATGGAGAACACCAATCTGCCTGGACGCTCAAACTGGATGATCGTGAAGGAATCAGGTACAGCAAGGGGCTCTTCTGCTGGAAAGCAAGGAGAGCTGCAGTGGATAAAAAAATTTTTTTTTTCGCCCTTAAAGACAAGGAGTTTGAAAAGCTCTTATACTCCAGATGAGTTAAGAAGTTTTAGCAGAGTGAAAGGTAGGTTGGGAAACAGATGATCCTGTCCAAGTCCCATAGCTCATGTTCTCACTGCCTTGGCTGAATTGCTGATAGTATAACAGTCCCCATTCCTGTGAGCATACAGTCACCACATATTTGTGTTCTCACGTGCATAAAAGACTCAAAGCAACACAGTAAGAGGTTTGATTTGGATTACAATAGGTCTGAGGAAAATACAGTGGGCAGACTCAAAAGGAAGAGAGACATAGTCTGAAGGGTCTGTGACATATACCAAGCACTCTGCAGTGACCATTGGTCATGGGGATAGCAAAAGGCACACAGGTGGCTCACCAGGGGGCCTTGCTCCACAAGCTGTCTCCTCCTTCTGTAGATGCAATGCTATTTCCTATTGAGGATCCCCACCAAGAACGCAGAAGGGAGATTTCCTCCAAAGAAACAGAAAGGAGAAAACAGAACAAAAATCTGCACAAATTTGAATGATAAGCAGAAGAAAGATAATGGCGAGGGAATTCTCATGATACAAATAGTAACTGACAGAATTACAAAGTAAACAGTGAGTGATCACATCGCTTATCGGTGGAGTCGACTGCCAGGTAAAACGTAGGGTCAGAATTAAAACAAATAAACAAACGAACAAATGGAAGGAAGAAAGGAAGGAAGGAAGGAAGGAAGGAAGGAAGGAAGGAAGGAAGGAAGGAAGGAAGGAAGCAAAACAGGAATTGGGAATTGTAATGGTTTGTATATTCTTGGACCAGGGAGTGGCACCATCTGGAGGTGTGGCCTGGTTAGAATAGGTGTGACCTGGTTGGAGTAGGTGTGTCACTGTGGGTGTGGGCTTAAGACTCTCACCCCAGTTGCCTGGAAGTCAGTCTTCCAGTAGCAGCCTTTGGATGAAGACATAGAACTCTCAGCTCCTCCTGCACCATGCCTGCCTGGATACTGCCATGCTCCTGCCTTGATGATAATGGACTGAACCTCTGAACCTGTAAGCCAGCCCCAATTAAATGTTGTTTTTATAAGACTTGCCTTGGTCATGGTGTCTGTTCACAGCAGTAAAACCCTAACTAATACAGAAATTGGTACCAGAAGTGGGGTATTGCTGTGATAGGCCTGACCATGCTTTTATTTGAAAGAATGTGGATTTTGGGACTTTGGATTTGGAACACAGTGGAATGCTTTAAATGTGGCTTCATGGGTCATCCTAGTAGGAATATGGAAGACTTTGTTGCTGAGAGTAACTTGAACTGTGTTGACCTGGCCCAAGAGATTTCAAAGGAGAAGAATTTCAGAATGTGGCCTAGAGNCTGTTTCTGTGGTATTTTGGTGAAGAATGTGACTACTTTTTGTCCTTGTCTGAAAAGTCTGCCTGAGGCTAAGGTGAAGAGACTTGGATTCATTGCATTAATTGCATTGACAAAGGAAGTTTCAGAAAAGCCCAGCAGAGACTTTGTTCTCTGGTTAAGTCTCACAAAGAGAAGTTTGAACAAGCATAGCAAGCTTAGAAAGAAAAAATATAAAATATATGGTTCGGATATTAAAGGAGTACCAGGAAGTGAAATGGAGCGAAATCCTGTGTTCTAGGAGATAACAGATTAAGGGAGTGGGNCCTTGGGGCAAGATCCTACCCAGCTAAATTTAGATCCAGGCATGGTGGTACACACCTTTAATTCCAGGAGTCAGGCATGCTGATCTCTGCTTTCAAGGCCAATCTACAAAGCAAGACCCAGATTAGCCAAGCTTAGGCAATGAAGGATTTGGAAAACAGAAAGCCAGTGACAATGTAATAGTACAAGGGGGTCATGTTCTAGTTCCTGCAAGCAGCAGAACTCGGCAGCTTCAGCCATGTGGCTCTGGTTCTAGAGTTAAGAATGGAAGGAACTACTGGGACAATTGATGCTGGTTAGCTGGAGCTAAGAAATTAGCAATGATTAAGAAGAGACCAGCATCACTGAGGTGAAACATTCTGGAAATTGTTTTTTGGGAGCACAAAGAAGCTGTGTTTCAGAGATAGCCAAGGTTGTACCTTGTGCTGCAGCTGGACTTGGTAATGTGTAAGAGTCACCCAGGTGGTACTGGTTTTGAAAGCATGAAGGTGTCATGAAGAACAGCTGAGGCTTGGTACTGTGAGAGGTCATGGAAGACCCTTGGAGAAGGTATAGCCTCAGCTGTAGTTGATGGCCCAGGACTGAAGGGGTCATGCAAAGGATTTGAGGCTTGGCACCATGAAGAGAGCCTATGAGAGGCTATTGGTNAAGCCTAGTTGGAGTGGAACACCCCAGTGTATTGGAGATGTCAGTACCATGGGATGATCACCAAGAACAGCACCCGTAGTGGAGTGGATCAACCTGAGCTTAGAGTGGTACAGAGGGCAGAGCTGGAGAAGTGATGCCAGCCCTTAGGAGGACTCTAAAAGATCAAGTGGAATCCTAGACACTGAAACAAGAAGCTGTAACGTTGATATTGTCTTGGAGATGCAAAGATGTTAAAGATGCCAGAGTCGTGGGATACATGCTGAGGAAAGCTGCTAACAGGGAGTGGAACCAGCCCAGTCAACAAAGATAAAAAAGGAGTGGTGATCTGAAGACTACTTTGAGGGCCAGGGAGTGGAATGTAATGGTTTGTATATTCTTGGACCAGGGAGTGGCACCATCTGGAGGTGTGGCCTGGTTAGAATAGGTGTGACCTGGTTGGAGTAGGTGTGTCACTGTGGGTGTGGGCTTAAGACTCTCACCCCAGTTGCCTGGAAGTCAGTNTTCCAGTAGCAGCCTTTGGATGAAGACATAGAACTCTCAGCTCCTCCTGCACCATGCCTGCCTGGATACTGCCATGCTCCTGCCTTGATGATAATGGACTGAACCTCTGAACCTGTAAGCCAGCCCCAATTAAATGTTGTTTTTATAAGACTTGCCTTGGTCATGGTGTCTGTTCACAGCAGTAAAACCCTAACTAATACAGGAATCATGGGTGGATAGGATCAAAATACATTATACATGTGTAAAATTCACAAAGAATAAGTTAAGAGGATGAAGTAACATGAAGACAAACATGTTCTCTACTTATGAGGTATAGTTATCTGGATGAAAGAGATAGAAAAAATCAGATTTCAGGATAAGGAAAAGACACAACAAACGTACACTAACAAAATGTTGGCAATATTATATTAACTGCAGATCAAATATACTTTGATACAAAAAAAGTCACACTAATAGCTAAGGAATTCATGTGGAGAATCAGAAGATTTCTAAGTTAATACATGCTAAGTAATAAAAATATGCAAGCAGCAAACTGACATGCTTCATAGGAAAGTGGATTCACTTGCCTTGCTGGTGGGAAACATTTAGAGACACCTTCCAACATTGAGGGGTTATAGGAGAGAATAGTAAAAAGTGAATAAAGCAAGAAAATATGAAACCCTTAAATACTGAACATTAACCATGTATATAGAAGAAAAGTCATTTTAATAAGCATTACAGAAAAAGCAAAGAGATTAATCAACTGTTAGAACATAAACTAGCTTCAAAAATATCAGAAGGATCTTGTCACCTGGAAGGTTTGCCCTTCCAAGATAAACCAAAATACAATGATGACTGCACAGCAAAGCAGAAAATGTAATTAGAAATAGCCCACATGATTGGAAATTTGAAAACCAGATTTTGAATGACTCACAAGTCAAACAATAAATCATAGAGGAAGTAAAAATTAAAACAAAGTGATTCCTGAAAAATAGTGATTATCTATGGACTGTAACTAGAATTATAGTCACAAGAGAAAGCAGTAGGCTTGAATATGCATACACACAGAGAGAGAGAGGGTGGGGGGAGGGGAATGGCCAAATTTAATGAATAAAGTATTCAATGTAGGAATTAACTAAGCAAGAGAAGAGTAACCTCAACAAAGTGGATGTATTTAAAAAATGGGAACCAATTTTCTAGAAAATAAAACTTCTAAAAACTACCTCATAGAGAAATAGACTATGAACAATTCCAAAGTAACTTAATGAAGTGCACCTCATGACTCAAAAACTGTTCTCTTTTTCTCTCCTTCAAGTACAAAAACTAACACTTGACTAATACAATAGAACATTATCTTCTGAGAAGATTCTCCCTCACATGCTTGTAATGCTTCCAGAAGGTAGGAAAAGGGAGAAGCAGGCATTCTAAGCCAGATGTTCTATTTGAAAAGTTTAAATGTACAAGGCCAGTTTCATACCTGCATATTAATATAAAAATCACAAAACATTAGAAAATACAATTGCCTATTACTCATTCACAAACTAAGAAAAAGTATAATGTCAAGTTTAGAAAGAAAAGCTCTGGGTGAATAAAGTGGGTTTACTACCAGAAAATTGATTTATACCCGTAGAAGACTAAAGAAGGAAAATTTTATATTTTTTTCAATGTAGGCAGAAAAGCATTTGATAACTTTCAACTTCTATCTACAGTTCAACATAAGCAATCATCATAGAAAGTAATTTTCTGAAGATGACCAGAGCTGCAGATTTCATTTTACTGTATGATAATCATATAGGATACATGAAATTATTCCAATTGTTTGTGTATTTATTAAAGTTTGCTCTGTGTCAATTGAAGGGGAACTTCCATTTATTACTGAGTAATATGTACATTCTTTGACACTTGGGTGGATAGCAAGATCCTTTGACTTTTGACATTTGATGCAAAAATCGCATTTAATCCTGAAACTTTTCTGTTTAATTTTTGTCCAATTGACATGTCTATTGAAGAGATTAGAGTGTTGGAACCACCTACTATTGATGGCTCTGTGTTTATCTGTGCCTTTAATTCCATTAATATTGTGTTTTATAAAATTGGGTACATATATGGTTAGTATTATAACATTCTCTTAATAATTAATAGATCTACTGATTAAAATGAACTGTTCTTCTTTGCTACTTCTGATTAGTCTCAGTTTGGAAGAAACCATTTTAGCAGAAATTGTCATGGTCATGTTTGCTTGCTTCTGGATCTTATTTGCTTAGAATGTTTTCTCCACCCCTTTACTTTAAGATAGTACTTGCCTTAAAACCTACTTTCTTGCAGGCAACAGATGGATGAGTTTGATTTCTAAATGCACTCAGTCAACTTGTGTTTTTTGGCTGGTGAGTTGAAGCCATTATTATTTAGAGTTATTAGTGAAAATTGTGTATACTACAGTCCTTTACTGTTTTAAAAAGAATTTTTGATGTTATGTGCATTGGTGTTTTGCCTGAATGTATGACTCTGTGAGGGTTCTGGATGACCTGAAACTGGAGTTACAGAGAACTGTGAGCAGCCATGTGTGTACTGGGAACTGAACCTGGGACCTCTGGGGGAGCAGTCAGTGCTTCTAACCACTGAAATGCCTCTCCAGCATCTGCAGTCACTTTCTTTTGCACTTTTTGTTCTTAAGCATGTTTTTATTTCATCACATATAGCTTTTTATCTTTTCTAGAGTCTTTGGGCTGGATTTATTCCCCTAGTGACTGTATGAACTCATCTAGAATAAACAACTCATTACTAAATGAAGAACAGCTCAAAGAGAAAATCTAAAATATTCTAAATGAAAATGAAAACACAACACACAAAACCTGTAAGACATATTAAAAGCAATCCTATGAGGAAAAAAAAAAAACTATAGTCAGAAATAGCACATACAAATGACCAAGGAATACAACTCAAGGATTCAGAAAAACAAAAAACAAAACAAATGCAAACTCAGGAGTCAGCAAAAAATAATAAAGACCAAAGAGACTAATTAAATAGAAATGTATAAAACAATTCAAAGAAAATCAGTAATTGTAAGAACTGTTCCTGTAGAAGTTCAAGAAACCCTTGGCCCAACCAGCCAAAACACTGGACTTAAATGATAACCAGAGAAGATCCCAGATAGCCCAAAGCAATCCTCAGAAAAAAAGAGTAATATTAGAGGCATGTGACTCTAGACACTATGGTATATTACAGAGCTACATTCATAGAAACCATATAGTCCTGCCACAAAAGAGAGGGAGAGAGAGAGAGAGAGAGAGAGAGAGAGAGAGAGAGAGAGAGAGACAGAGACAGAGACAGAGACAGAGACAGAGACAAATGGAATAAGCTAGAGAACACAAAAAGGAGTAAACATGACCACAGCCATCTGATATTTGACAAAGATGACAGAGACATACTCTAGAAAAAAAGGCAAACAGCTTCTTCAAAAAGTGGTGCTGAGTAAACTGAATGTCTACATGTAGAAGAACGAAGTTAGACCTTAATCTGTCACCCTGTGCAAAGGTTAGCTCCAAGTGAATCCAAGAGTTCAGCTAGAAAATGGAAATGCTTGATCTGCTAGAAGAAAATACAGGCTGCATTTTGCATGATACAGATGATGTAGGAAAGGACTGTTTGAGTAGGATCCAAGAATTAAGGCCAATGATGGACATGTGAGACCTCAAAAAAAAAAAAAAAAAAGTCTCTGTGCAGCTAAGCAATGAGGTGAAGAGCGAACCACAGAATGGGGTGGACATTTTGCCATCTACATCCATACAAAGAATTAAATAGAGTCCAGGAGTGGAGGCCAGCAAGAGCTTGCTGACAGGAGCCTGATATAGCTGTCTCCTGAGGGGCTCTGCCCGTGACTGACAAATACAGAAGTAGATGCTCACAGCCATCCATTGGATGGAGCATAGGGTCCCCAATGAAGGAGCTAGAGAAAGGACCCAAGGAGCCGAAGGGGTTTGCAGTCCCATAGGAGGAACAACAATATAAACTAACCAGTACCCCCAGAGCTCCCAAGGACTAAACCAACAACCAAAGAAAACACATGGTGGGACTCATGGATCTAGCTGCATATGTAGCAGAGGATGGCCTAGTCAGTCATCAATGGGAGGAGAGGCATTTGGTCCTGTGAAGGTTCGATGCCCCAGTATAGGGGAATGCCAGAGCCAGGAAGTAGGAGTGGGTGGGTTGGTAAGCAGGGGGAGGGGGATGGGATAGGGGAGGGATTGGAGAGGAAACTAGGAAAGGTGATAACAATTGAAATATAAATAAAGAAAATATCTAATAAAAATAAGTAAATACATAAATACATAAATAAATAGAGTTGAGGAAGCAAATGGTCCAATTAAAAAATGGTCTAGTTCTTCATGGAGAGTTCTTGGTAGCAGAAACAGAAATAGCCAAGAATTATAAAATATTTAAGGGTTTTTATCACCCTATTCAATTAAAGATATGTAAATTAAAAACAATCCTGAGATTTCATCCCACCTCAATCAGAAAGACTAAGGTCAATAAAGCAACAGATATAAATAAATGTAGGTGGGGTTATGGAGAACCTGGAAACCTCATTCACTGTCCACTGACACACTGGTGTAGACACTTTCAAAATCAGTATATGGTAGATCCTCAAAAAACTAAAACTAAATCTTCTGTAAGACCCAACTCTACCACTCCTTAGCATATGCCCAATAGTCTCCACATCTATTCCAAGAGTATTTGCTCAAAGATGTTTGTTGCTGCATTATTCACAAAAACTACACAATTAAAACACCCTAAATATCCTTTGAAATAAGAATGGGTAAGGAAAATGTGGTACATATATAGCAGAAAACCATTCAGCTGTAAAGAAAAAAGAACGCATAATATTTTAAGGTAAATGGCTGAAACTGGAAAATATTATATTGATCAAGGTAACCCAGACCCAGAAAGAGGTCTCTCGTCAGTTTCTAGTTCTGAATCCTCAGAGGAGGGTATAACATGGAGTGACAACAGAAACCAGAAAAATATAAAGGGACCATTTTGGAGGCTTCAGAGAACAATATCAGGATACAGATGATAAGAAAGAAATATAATAATGAAGGGTGGGGCTTCAGCTGTAGGAGGATGGAGGTGGGAGAAGGGAGGAGATACATATATTTATGCATATATATATTATGTTTTATATAAATTATTATAAAGTGTGACATATGTTAATATTATATATTATAGCCACTACCTATTTATATATAATATATAATATTACCTGTTCATATATATATATATATATATATATATATATATATATATATTTGTATATATAAGTTAGAGAATGAAATGATATGAAATGATATGACTTAGGCTGACAACACACTACAACAAGGGTCAAGGACTAATAGAAACCTTAGCAACAGGCATGAGAAGCTCTCTTTTGGATGGTTGGTCAGGGGAGTTCAAATGATTCCAAAAATAGCATAGGCAAATTGCTGTCATCCTTAGAAGCCTCTTAGAGGTTGAAGATCAGACCCTATTATGGATACTGTACATTCAGGATACAGGACTTGGATGATTCAAGATGGATGTATTCGAAAATCCTCCTTCCTATAGTCCAGCTTCCATTACCTGTAGGTAATATACAGGCTATCAAAAGACCACCCTGCTGTGAAACCTATGAACCACAAGAATGATGGACGCTTGCAGAGCGAGCACTAAAGTCATGGCATTCTCACTGTTCTTGTTGCTGTGATGTAATGAGTGTCCTTTGGCACTAATCCAGTATTTCTGCTTCTTCAGTTAACATCTTTGAGGCCCTGGCTAATTTGATAACTTGCAAGTAGGTTGTTCTTATGGAAAAAAGTGAACTGAGTTTCTTACCTTAAACCCACCACAAATAACAGTTTATATTCAAAGGGACATGTGCAAATTTCTAAGAAATAATTTTAAAGGACACTTTATGATTTCAAATTAAACAACTCATATCATAAACAGGAGCTACGTTACAACTTGATATATTTACTTTCTTTAATATCATGATAACTTGTGTATCAAAAAATTATAGAGAGATTAAAAATGGCAAATTTGTATGTGGTCACCAAGGCCACTTCTGTCCCTTCTAAATAATCTCCATGGAGTGCTGTTGCAAGCTGAACAGCCGATTATGAGATCACAGTCCTTCCATAGCTGTAATAATCAATGTACCTGCCCAGCACACTTACTTTAGATTTTCAAACCGTATGTGGTATGTATGAGTATTTTCTCTGCATGTATAAATGTGTACTGTGTATGTTCAGTGCTTGCAGAGACCAGAACTGTGCACTGGATACCCTAGATACTTGCAACACTGGTGGTTGTGAGCCTTTGTGTATGTGCTGGGAGCCAAGCCTGGGTCTTCTGAGAGCGTAGGGAATGACCCTCACCTCTGAGCTGTCTCTGAAACTTCTTTCTGCATGTTTTGAAGTTTCATGTCTGCAATTTTTCACTCACTCGCTTGATAATGTCCTCATTATCATATATGCTCCTCTCTCTTGGCTTTCGACACTGATCAGTTGGCTCAGTGAGGTCTCCCTCTCTCTGTGACTCATTTATCTCCTGTTTTTGACAGAACATGGAGCTGTGAGATTCATGTTCTTCTGAGGACAAAAATGAAAATGTAAACATCAACTCTAACATTCTAGACTTTGACAATATTAATTTTTTAGGGTGTTTATTTCATTGTGATTTGCAAAAGTTGTACAGTGAGTCGAATAGGCAGCCCTTGGGGACATCTGGGTGAAGGACAGTGTATGGCTGCATTTATAGCCTTTTGAGATTTAGTTAATTAATTTTCCAGCAAAGAGCTCAGACGTCACCCTTCCAAAACTTCCACCCTTACCCTTCCTCTTTTGTCATGTCTCTGTAACCTGAGAAATTTTAGTCCTTAATCCAGAGAGAATCTTAGATCAAAATTGAGTAAGATACTTCATATGTAACTCAAGACACTGAGGAGGCTGACACAAAAGGATCTCAAACCTGGGCTAGCCTATGCTACTCAGAGTTCACACTGGGGAGCTTAATGAGATCCGGATGCAGCACTAGAAATAAAGAGGGCTGTAGACAAGACTGAGCTGTAGAATGCCTGCCTAGCACATACAATTCTCCTGTGTATCCTTGAACAACAGCAAAAAAGCAACTAAATAAAACAACAACAACAAAAAAACCACAAAACCCTTTCCAAAATCGAAGGGTTAAAGAAATGTTAACGTATATGTACCAGGGAGAGAAACGAGGAGCAGGACATTGGATTGCTCAGATGAATTAGAAATTTTGATTACTAGTGCTCGAGGCCAGCAATATTTGCGATGTTTCAGGCCCAAGGGTGCCAGACTGCCTGTGAAAAAGACAAAATTAATTAATGTTTTCTGAGATTAATTAGAAAATTAAATGGAAGGAAAATGAAAATCAGCACGGCTCAGCCTGCTCGATTTGTGACCGTGTGTCAGTAGATTTCAGGGTTACTCCAAATATCCGTGTTTTACTTGAATAAAAATATAGTTAAATTGTCTATAATTGATTTCCCTCCTCCCCAGCACCAAATTCCAACCCAGACTTCTAACAACATCATAGAATTGGCAAGGCATTGAGACCCATGGCAGAATTAAAGCTCTTTAAAGTTCCTTTATGTAAGTTAAAGTACCCCAAACTTCCGGTAGGGTTTTTGGAGTATTGCTGCGGTTCACCTTGAGGGCTTTCTCTCTGGGTGGCCCCTGTGGATGCTGTAGGTTTTCCCAATTACATTGTTGGGCAGTGTAAGAGATCCTTGCAGTGTGAAGGAGAAGGCAACAGATGCTGGTGGCAGCAAACAGAGTTTGAAGAGTTACTTCAAACGTGCTACTTGGCCATAACAAGACCAACATTTCAATTTCTTTCCAGGTCCTGTGTCGTGCTGTCTATAAAGTGAATATATTTTAAATATCTTCCACATATCCATACTAAACAATCAGGTAACTTGTAGAAGGCTTATGTGTTGCTGTCACAACACTAGCCTAATTTTGGCTGGCAATCATGGACATGATATGACTAAGAACTCAAGGAAAACTTGCTTTAGAAGACACGAGGCTTGAGCCAATGTCATGGACTTTCACCAAACAGAGTATGTGTCTTAGATGCCATGACTTGCACTAAAAGTCTTAGTCTACGGAACCTTGGCCAGTTTTACAAATTCTTTTCTCTAAGCTTGCTTTTCCCACCACTGTCTGTCTTTTGCCTGTTCCTTGGACCCTGTGATGACCTGCATGTGGCAATAACCAATCAAGCTGCTACTGTCATTATGCACTTCGAGGAAGTGGTTCCAAAAAACTCAGCTGGTGACTGATTTTGTATTGACGTGGATCCTCAGAGCACATAACCAGAAAACACCCTATTTCCACACCCAGCTTGCTTTCTCCTAATGTTTTTAAAGGCCTGTCCAGGAAAGGTTTTCCTCAACCACACGATATATCATCTGCAGTGTTTATCCTGACAAATATTCTTAAGTGTGAGGTGATTGATGCTGTGCTGTCAACATAAACATTCCCTGTATCACATTTTTGAAATCCTTTGTAAAGGCTAACTTGGTCCTTCTTCAAGGACCAAGACTTCTTCTAAACTTAGGGACTGACATTGTAAATGAAAGCAAGAACATAAATCTTTTAAAAATGAATAAAATTATGTTTTCCTTCATTTTATTACATATTTTCTTTATTTACATTTCAAATGTTATCCTCTTTCCTGTTTTCCCCTCTGAAAGCCTCCTATCCCCTTCCCCCTTCCCCTGCTCACCAACCCACCCACTCACTGCTTCCCTGTTCTGGCATTCCTTTACACTGGGGCATCGAGCCTTCTCAGGACCATGAGCCTCTCCTCCCATTGATGTCCAACAAGGCCATCCTTTGCTATAGATGCAGCTGGAGCCATGGGTCCCTCCATGTGTACTCTTTGGTTTGTGGTTTAGTCCCTGGGAGCTCTGGGGGTGCTGGCTGACTCATATTGTTGTTCTTCCTATGGGGCTGCAAGCTCCTTCAGCTCCTTCAGTCCTTTCTCTAGCTCCTTCATTTGGGGACCTTGTGCTCAGTCCAATGATTGGCTCTGAGCATCCACCTCTGTATTTGTCAGGCACTGGCAGAGCCTCTCAGGAGACAGCTATATCAGCCTCCTTTCAGCAAGCACTTGTTGGCATCCACAATAGTGTCTGGGTTTGGTGATTGTATATGAGATGGATCCCCAGGTGGAGCAGTCCCTGGATGGCATTTCCTTCAGTCTCTGTTCCACCCTTTATCTCTTTATCTACTCTCTTGGGTATTTTACTCCCCCTTCTAAAAAGGACCAGTCTATCCATACCTTGGTTTTCTTTCTTCTTGAACTTCATTGGGTCTGTGAACTGTATCTTGGGGATTCTGAGCTTCTGGGCTAATATCCTTTAATCAGTGAGTGTATACCATGTGTGTTCTTTTGGGATTGGGTTACCTCACTCAGGATGATATTTTCTAGTTCCATCCATTTGCCTAAGAATTTCATAAATTCATTGTTTTTAATACTACGTAGTACTCCATTGTGTAAATTACCACATATTCTGTATCCATTCCCCTGTTGAAGGACATCTGTGTGCTTTTTGGCTCCTGGCTATTATAAATAAGTATTATATGAACATACTGGAGCATATGTCCTTATTACATGTTGGAGCATCTTCTGGGTATATACCCAGGAGTGGTAGAGCTGGGTCTTTCGGTAGTACTATGTCCAATTTTCTGAGGAACCACCAGACTGATTTCCAGAGTGGTTGTACTAGTTTGCAATCCCATCAATAATGGAGGAGTACTCCTCTTTCTCCACATCCTCACCAGCATCTGCTGTTACCTGAGTTTTTGATCTTAGCCATTCTGACTGGTGTGAGGTGGAATCTCAGGGTCATCTTGATTTCCATTCCCCTGATGACTAAGGATGTTGAACATTTCTTTAGGTGTGTCTCAGAAATTCACTATTCCTCAGTTAAGCATTCTTTGTTTAGCTTTGTACCCCAGTTTTAATAGGGTTATTTGGTCCTCTGAAGTCTAACTTCTTGAGTTCTTTGTATATACTGGATATTAGCCCTCTATTGGATATAGGGTTGGTAAAGATATTTTCGCTATCTGTTGGTTGCCATTTTGTCCTATTGACAGTGTCATTTGCCTTACAGAAACTTTGTAAATATATTTTTTGACATATCAATAGTTATGGTAGATGAATGTGAAGGATGATCAGTGCTACTTCACTGTGTAAGGCAGTCTTTTCTATAAACTCACAAATTTAGGAAAGGACTGACACCTGTACAATTTCTTTTCAGTCCATGAGAAATGTTAAGTCCCTGGGAACTTCTGTAGGAAGGAAATTGGTTTAAATGTGTAAAATCATGTTTATCTCCACATTATATATTTTATTTATCAACAAGACATGGACTAACCTAGTAGGATGCCCATCAGAGCTCTATAGACCTGTGATTATTTCTTGGGAGTAGAAAGTTCCGATAATTGACTAAATCCTATACATTGAAGGAGCCGAGTTTTGATGCAGGGTACGGTTGCAGGTCACTGTGTGTAGCTGTGGCAAGAACACCCAAGAGACCATCCCGAGAAGGGAAGATTAACTTTGATGCAGGGTTTCAAAGGGTTAAGTCTTTGTCTTCTTGGCAGAACATCATTCCTGTGGAAACAGGTTCTTCACCTCATAAAAGGACAAAAAGAGAGAGATAGAGAAGAGCCCCAGATGAGAATCCCAGAGGACCTGACCCAGTAAACTACTTCCCATGATTATCTCCCATCTCCTAAGCTATCTCAGAAATCTTACCCCTGATATAATGGCCAGCCATGGAACGAACCCCAACAGGAGCCCTTTGACTGGATACTCCATAACAATAAATATGGAAATGCCTGACCTTCAACACAGATCCTCAGCCACAGTAAATGGTCCTAATTCCAACGAACTAGATTTAGTAAAAGTAATGTGTGTATGTCTTGTTTCCCTCTAACAAGTCTAATTGTCTCCTAGTAGCAAACTGGAGGTATGAGAAGCCACAGCTTTGGGTTGTGCTCTTATGATCGCCCTGATGGATCAATACTGAATGGAGTTTCTTGTGCCAAATACTGCACCCTCGGATTGAAACCTCAAGAAAGCAGATCCCAAAACAGACAAGTTGTTTCTGGAAAATGAAGAGCTCCTGTTTTCCTGAGTCAGCCCAATAGAGAAGTCTTCCTTGCTTCCACTGCCAGTAACAAGTATTCAATAGTGGGTTTTTCTATTGTATCCTTGTTAAGTATTATAAAGCCCACTTCTCTAACATTTTACAGTGTCGACCTTGCCAACTGAATCACAAGTAAGAATCAGCTGTATCTAAAGCTGAACTGGTTGTAATTTTGTCCTTGGATACTGCCCTGTACCAGGACTAATGTGGACTTTCTCATGGAAGAGGTGAGGGCATCCTCTGGAAGCCTTGGGGACGCTCCCCTACTCCCATATTCCTTGACTGACTCTCTTCCTTATTGGCTCTCACTTATTGGACAGTCCTCAGGAGTGACCTTGCATTCCACTGTTGAAGTTAGAGGTGACAGTTAACTCTCTTCTGCTCCGATGCCCCTCTTATCCCTAGATCAGAGCACAAGATAAAACAAAGGAGGGCAGTCGATGAGGTGCTGGCGCCCTGTGGCTGGGGCTCTCTGTCTTGTAAACTTGAGAGGTGTGTTAGCTTCAGAGATCCCTGCTTTCCTGGTGATAGTAACCTAACCGGTTCACTGGGGAAAGCACCCTGTTGCATTTTACATAAATGTTCCTGTTTGATCTAGATGCAGTGATCTGTTCTGTTCTCTTTCAACCATTCTTGAGTCCGTTTTTTAATGCCCATAGTCATGCGAATGTCCATTTCAGAGAAATAATAACAATAGTCAGAGAGAGGATTGGAGAAGGAAGAAGAGATACACTCAAGGATGTAAGAGCAGTATCAACTAACTAGACCCCCCCAAAGCAGTATCAACTAACTAGACCCCCCCCAACCCCCTGAGCTCCCACAGACTAAACCACCAACCAAAGCGTACACAGGGAGGAACCCTTGGCTCCGGATACATATGTAGCAGAGGGTTGCATTTTATCTGGCATCAATGGGAGGGAGGCTCTTGGTCCTGTGGAGGTTCAATGTCCCAGTGTAGGGGGAAGCTAGGGCAGTGAGGAAGAAGTGGGTGGGTGGGCACCCTCAAAGAAGCAGGGGTGAGAGGGAGGGATGTGTGGAGGGGAAGCCAGGAAGGGTGATAACATTTGAAATGTAAATAAACAAAACAACCAATAAAAGGAGAGCAACAGCCAGCATGCACTCACAAAGAACAGCCAGCCTGCGGTGTGGGAGCGGTGGGAGCGGGGAGCAATGTATACAGCCTGTTGCTTCGGGTGTTTCTAAGCAGTGAGGTTCTTCAGCCAGCCAGTGCGAGCGAGCGGGATCAGCCTGACACAACATGCCCATGAACCACTGCAATGACCGTAGTCCAGCTGAGTGGGAGCCCATCTCTAGACGTGCCTGTATGGCTGACATCCAAGACAGAAAGGGGTTTCCTCCCTAGTGCCTTGCTCAGAAGCAAAGCAGGAACACCCTGAAGGGTCACTATCCTGTCCTCACAAGCCCTTCCTTGTTTTTAGAGGCAATTGATATGCCTTGGCCAGCACATGACCTCTTAAACAGGAAGTCCCTTCGACTGCATTACCTCCAAAATGTGTTACGGTAAAGCCAAAATAAACGCAAAAGTAAACAGATGAAATTTCAAAAACTTTTCCATAAATGAAGGAGAGTAATTTTTTTGTACTTCGAAATGCCATCATCAGTTGCCCTTTACCGAGGAGGTTCTGTTTTTTGTTTTTGTTTGTTTTGTTTTCTTCTTCCTTCTTCCTCCCCGGCTGTCCCTGATGTGATTTTATTTTATTATTGTTTAGGCCCCACTGAGGATAAAGCTCTCAGGGATGAACATGCTGGCACCCAGGATACTCTGTTGCCCCACACTGTACAAGTAAGTCGGAGCCTGCTGGCACTGAAGGATCCCCTTACAGGTGGTGGCAACCAGCCCTTTCCTCAGAGAAAGACGGATTGCTTCCACAGGCGTTGACGGCCTCAGAATCATCTAAGTAAGGGAAAGCGGGCAGTGCGAATCTTAGTTTTAACTCATTTTGTTTCTGAATTGATTTCACAGCAGCTCTAGTAGATGTTGTCTGACAAAGTCTTTTTGCTATCTGTGGGACTTGATGATGTCTGGACCCCTGGCTCATCCCGAGTAAGACAAAGTTAATGAGGAGAAAAAAATGAAAAGGGTACCAAGTCGGAGTGAGTTTGTAGTCATTTGTGAGCTAGCGATCTTGTCTGTTCTGTGCTTTCTTCTCCTTGCTCTATGCCTGTTCCAAGAGTCCAGAATATAAAGGTGCCAATAAGTAAATTTACTATAGACAGTTAAGGCTCTCTCCCTCCCTCCCTCCCTCCCTCCCTCCCTCCCATTCTCTGTCTTCTCTTGGGAAGTCACTGGAGCACAGTTTATCTCTCCCATGGGCTTCTAGGAAAACCCTTACCAGATATTTGGCATTCTCTTATTCCCAACATATTTTTCATTGACACGTCTAATTTTTATTTCTGCCTTGTCTTTTTCTTTCCAGTGCACCCTTACCACTTTTCTAAATAATAGTCCATTAAACAGTTCACAGTGTGTGTTCTATAGAAATGTAAAAAGTGATTGGATGATACTAATTAAGGAGAGATTTTTGTTTCCACTTACTGCAGATCAATGGTGGGTTACATTAAAGCCGTGTTTTGTGATGAGTTTATACAAAAGAACAGCTGTGCTAAATACATATTTCAAGATGTACAGGTAGGTCAAATGACTGTTCCTTTCTTGGAGACGTCTGTATGTTGTAACTGTAAATTTTACTTGCAGAGCTGTGGGGAAATATAAAGGCTAATTATTCCCCACGACCGTTGTTTCAGTAGAGTTGAAGGGTAAAAATGGGAACTGTTGAACTACTCTGGGATCTTAATTTAGTCCAGGTCCTCCAGAGTCCCCAGAGTGGTGATAACCTACTGCTATGCTCTGTTATTCTTCTAGTCTGATTTTCAAAGTGAATTTTAACACAGTCAATCAGATTTCCTTTTGTTTCTTAATGATCTAAAGTCGAGGAAAAGAAAAGAAAGGTGGGAACCAATGTGGCTTTATGCCTTCAGCAGAGCTGTCCTTGCCCGATAAGAATGTATTTGCTTCTACCAGTGCACATTTCCTCTATAGAAGTCTGAAGTAGGACATTATAGTTCTGGGAATGGCAATGGACACATGAATATTTAAGATCTGAGAAGCTGAAACACCTGGATTGAGGGAATTACAGGGCAGAGAAAAGAAAGATAACCTGAAAACTAACGTTAGCCTGAGGTTTCCAGCTATATGGATGGAGTCTATATCTATAGCATCTTATTTAGTTAATGTTACTCTTCATAATGGCCATGTTCTTGAAGTGTTTTTCTTCCTTGATATTTTGGTGGTTGTTATGGTTTGTATATACTGGGCCCAAAGAGTGGCACTATTCGAAGGTGTGACCTGGTTGGAGTAGGTGTGGCCTGGTTGGAATAGGTATGTCACTGAGTGTGGGCCTTAAGACCCTCATCCTAGCTGCCTGGAAGTCAGTCTTCTGCTAGCAGCCTTCAGATGAAGATGTAGAACTCTCAGCTCCTCCTGCACCATGCCTGCCATGTTCCTGCCTTGATGATAATGGACTGAACCTCTGAACCTGTAAGCCAGAGTCAATGAAATGTTGTCCTTGTAAGAGTTGCCTTGGTTGTGGTGTCTGTTCAGAGCAGTAAAACCCTAAGACAGAAGTATACAGTGGAGCCTATCATGGTCCTCCTCTCAGGTACCAAGTCACTTGCCTACCACAGGGCCTGCTCAACTCCAGGCTTGCAGATCCATAGACAGAATACTCTCCTGAGCAGGCTTTTAGAATAATTTCAATTTCAGTCAAGTATGTGTTCTGCTTAACTTTACAGTGGAAAGCTGCCTAATGAATGAAATCAGTTAAAAGCCTGCTAGGAAGGGATCTCCCAGGCTGACTTCCTGATTCCACATCTGAGTGCCTGAGTGACTCAGGGCAAGTCTAGTCATCTGTTTTCTGTCCTTGATGGTAATGAGAGTCGCTCAGGAGCATCAGGCGGCTGTGCCTCCTAACTTCAAAGGGAATCCTTTTCTAGAAGAAGATGTGAAGTTAGGGAATCAGGCCGTGAAAATACATTTCTTTTAACACGGGACCAAAAGCTCAGGTTAAAAGCTCAACTTTTCAGGCAAGCCAGAAAAACTTGTACAGGCTCAGAAGAAAGAAAAAAGTTGCTAACTCTGCTAGTCTAGGTCTATCAGATGAGATCGAAGCCAGATTTGCCAATTTAAAATAAATACTGCATTTCTGAAGGCATACTGTATTTTTTGGTGTTTGCTTCTCAGGCATGTAAAATATGCATCTCACATTATTACTCAATGCAGATAATAGTCAATGTCTTCAGAGAAGATTTTTCATAAGGATGAACAAAAGCAGCAACAGTCACGGAGAAAGGTTCTTAGAAAGTTCATGCCATGGCTCTTAACTCAACTTTGCCAGTTTACCATGGCATAGCTAAGGCAGAGATTCCTGCTGATTACTAGAGAGTTAATAGACCTGTTTCTCCAGCAAATATATGGGAGCATTTGCTCTATGCTCGGCATTGAGAGTTAACCTTCTTAATCCTGCGTTTTTCTAAGGTGTCTTCATACAGTCCGTGATGTGAGAAGTATGAGTCTCATGTCTCCTGGGTAGTAATTGGAGGTTTAAGCATCACCCAGAGTCTAATGCTGGGTGTGCCAGGAAATACAGTGAGCCAATAAGGTAAGGCCAATGGGAGAGATTCATGCTTATGGATCTCTGGGTAGGGGCCAGGGTTTACTACAGATGGGAGGGAAATTTTGCACACCTTGGTGAAGCTCTAGCACTTACCTGCTCAGAATTGTTTGAACAAAATTTCAGTCTGGACAAATGTTGCCAAATGATTAATGATTTTCTACGCAAGATATGGGAAGTGGAATGCATTAGAAATAAAAAGATTGCAAGTGCAAAAGGGAAAAATCTAGAATATTTACTAGTTGAGTTAGCTGAGCAAATTATTTAAAGCTATGACTCTTCTTAGTTCATCCTTCTAATAAATGAGTAGAATTTCAGAATACCTGATTGCCGGAGGCATGTGTGTACGTGTATATGTGTGTGTGTGTGTGTGTGTGTGTGTGTGTGTAGCTCTAAAGTATATATATTAAACTTTAAAGTCTGTAGTATATTAACATACTTTCCATAGTACATAATTTAATAGTATTAGTGACATAGTTAGGAGATGGCAATAATTCACTACAAAGATTGGTGTCATAGCTGCAAAATAGTTTATGAAAAAAATCAATAATTACAGGAGTAGCTCAATGTGTGCTTTTTAAAGAATAAATAATATCTCTCTTCCACTCATCAAATATTTTTCCAAAGGCTTATTCCTATTGGATTAAGAAGTCATGATCTAAAACCAATTTCTTGTTAAACTGCTGTTATAGGATACCCCACTCTTTCACATTATAATAAAAGAATGAAAACTACATGTAAATATTTAGAAGTAATTACTGCAAATACATCTCAAGGTGATAATTGAGCACTGATCATGTGATTTTTACAAGACAGAATGTGTTAGATAGCTGTGCATTGGCACAACACAAGAACAGAAAGCGGAACTGGCTCTACAAGGCTTTGATGCTTTGTCATCTTAGAAAGAAATGTATTTGTCCACCATAATTTGAGACTATGGAGGCAACGGGCTCTGTGTAAGATCTATGATCTAATGTCTATATTAGACTCTGCACAGTATTTCTGTTGCAGAGAATAGAGCAAAAGAGTAAAGGTGGAGAAATACAAATAAATAGCTGTTGATACCTGGCTCAGAGGATAACCAGAAGGACTGGAACAAGAAATAACTGGGTTGGGCATCATTGGGGCTGGGCTAGCATTTGTAATAAATGACGAGCAATACTTGGGGATTTGTCAAATGGTCTTGAACAGCAGGTTTAGCCTTCAAGCTCCTAGAGAGGTGTTGCTAGGTATCTTCTTCAAGGTCAGATTTGGAGGTTCCCTCCCCTTTTCTTACACTAGGAAGTTAAGCCTCAGCTTGGTTCCTTACTGGGCCATGAGAAATGGTCACAACATCACAGTCCCTCTAAGAAAGCTACTTCTCTTGGTCCAAATAATGGAATCTATCTCTGGTGAAAACAGGATATTGTGTTGTGCTTCCAAGGTGACAGCATTACCCACCTATTGTTTCCTCCATGAAGAGTTAATTAAGATGGATCTGTCAGTCCCCTGGCCTGGAGTCCTTCCCCCAAAGACATTTGATGCTCCTAGAGATACAGTAAAGAGATGGGAGAAATAATTATCCCCTTAATGAGATCTTATAGTTCTTCAGGAACTCCCTCTTCCATCAAACCCCTACAGAATCTCCACCAAACCACTTTTGCCTGAATTACTCAGAAAATTGTAATTCTCCCTTTTCTTTCCTTTAAAAACTTTCTCTTTTTTTTTTTTTTTTTTTTTTTTTTTGGCGCAAAGTCCTAAGTCAGTTTCCCTGTACTCTGGGCTTTCCCATTCCGTTCTCTGGAGCTCTGCCCCTCCTCTATTCCCACTCTCCCTGCGGCTGCTGGTAACCTCTATGAATTACTGAACTTCCCAGCGTTCATGGACATTGACTCAAGAAGACTTGGATTTTTTTTTCTTCCACATTTCTCTCTCCCTTCTCCTAGAGGCTGATGAGATAGATTCACTGTTGACTCCAATTGTCCTAGAGCTTCCTTCAAAGTTTATTTCTAAATTCTTGTACTAATGAGACTAAGAAGACAAATAGGAGAATCACGGATTTCCTCCTACCCATGTCACAAGCAGAAAAAGACCTGACAAGAGAAGCAGCCTGGAGAATCAACCCGAGTAATGTCCTTTGGCAGTCATTAGGATTGTAGGGATGGTGCAATCCAACGTGGGCATGAGAACAAGTCTGGACAGACTAGAAACTACTGAGAGAAGGCTTGGTTTAAAGTAAATATTCAAACAAGCAACAGAGGCTAGTTTTCAGCTGTGTGGGCATGAGAACTTCCAGTGAGAAGACATCGAGGATTTAGGAGGAATTTATACTCCTCTCGACTACTTCTTCCCAGATAGCATTGGCCTGGACATGGACAGGCTTACAACAGAAGGGAGGCCAGGGTGGGCTGAACTAGCACAGGGTTGTTGAACTCAGGGTCCTGAGAGTACTACTTACTATCCAGGATGCACACCCATATGACTCCTGATTGACTGTGAGGGACCTGTGAATAGGACTGAATCGTTTCTCTCTTAATCGAGTATATTATATTTCTATATCTAAGCATCCTGAAGAAAGGTGTTTTCTGGGTCTAAGACTGACACATGACTATCACCAAAGAACAATGTCTGTTGGCTGCAGCCTCATTTGCTCATCACTGGTTCTATAACCTATAGAGTCTGAACTCTGAGAATAACCTGAATGGACTCCGGAAAGGCCCTCAAGGTACAGGTGAGATTGCACTCTTCCATTATCTTGATGTCAGCTGTGTGGGACCCTTATAAAGCTTTCACCTGTGCTCCATTAATTCTATGGAATAATTACCAAGCCTGTTTTTAAGTTCTTACATTTTTTGGTGATTCGTTATGTAGAGATAGAAAACCAATAAGGCATTTTGGGGAACAGGGGAGCTTTTATGAAGACAAAACTGGCGTCACATTGAAAAGACTTTCTTCGTGTTCTCATGAGTGTAGACCATGTCGTACTCAGGCATGGACCACAATTATAGGAGAATATTTTTAGGCTTAGGCTTAGTACCTATTAACAGTAGAGAGACTTTATGAATACTTCAAGTATCAGGAAAATAGTACATGAAAAATGTTCCCAGTGGGCCTTGTTAGATGGGATTAGCCACCTCACTGGCCACTGAGGATGGACCCCTGCCTCAGGATCATCACTGGATCCATCTCTGTTTGCCTTGGTGGGAACAATCCCACCTTTCCACTCCCCATAGGCTTTAATATATTATATAAAAGTTTAAACGTAGGGCCATAGCTTGCCTTCTGGACAGAACTCAGATGATCTCCCTGGCCAGAACAGAACCCAACATAGCTGTTAATACCACCATTACCCAACCCATTCACACTTGCAAAGCATATACCCATGGCAATTTTAATTAGAATCCGTGTCTTGATGGCAGGACAGATCTCTGTGGGGATGAACTACAGTCATCCTCCCTTCCTTCTCTCCATCTTCAAAGAGGGGAAGATGTGGCTCCATGCTCTCTTCTGACGCTCCACGTGATGCTTTGTCTAATTTGCCTGCTACCATGTGTATAAGAAAAGGCTTGAAATGCTCCCAACCTGATGTTTTTCAGGGTAATGTTTTCTTTTGAGCTGACAGACAAAGCCTTTATGTGACAAATGAATGTACTCAAGAGATTATATCAACGCTAATCCAATTAAAAAATCTTTGATATATTCAGTTATTTCTGCTGTGAATTTGATGAGATGTGGATTGTAGAGAACTAAATTCATAGTTAGTTTTTCACTTAAATCTTTATTAATCATTTTTGTATTTAACTTTGGGGGAAATTATAACTTATAATTATTTTTCTTTATCTCCAGAATGAACAAACCAGTAATTAAAAAAAAGCTTATGTGTAATCCTTTTTTTCTGGTAAAATTAGGGTTTTATTTTTATTAACGTTTAAAAGCCTAAACAAATGTACGCTACTAAATTTAGTGGATAGAATGAGTGTAGGCAGCCAAGGACTCTATTCTACACTGTGTATATATTTGTGTAAGAGGGGGAAAGAGATTGTATGAGTGCAAGCAGAGATTGTATATATGTGTGTACATGTGCTTAAGAGTTAAAAGAGTGAAAAAAAGATGTTTTATATGCGTGAGAGAAATAGTGTGTGGGGGAGGATCTCTGTGTGTAGGAGGAGAAAATAACATATTTTGAGATATCGTGTATATGTTTGGTTTTATTGGGGTTATGTCAGTCAATAATGAAAGTGTTGGCTTAATTTTTCAAACAGTTGCTTTTGGATGTTTTTACTGGCTTTTTTGTTTGTTTTTTGTTTTCTTTTGTTTGTTTGTTTGTTTGTTTGTTTTTAAACTTCTTTTCCTGTTGCTTTCACAAAATATTCCAACAAAAGCAATTTAATCCAGCAAGGGATTATTTTAGTTCATAGTCGAAGCTGCCATCCATCCTTCCTGGCAGGAAGGCAAGGCAATCCACATCATAGTTCATCCACAATCAGGGAACAGAGACTGATGGAAGCCATCTCTCCGCTGATCCGCTTTCTCCATTTTAGAGAGTCTAGGATTCCCATTCAGAGTGTGGCCATACCCACGATTACTGCGAATGCTCCCGTATCAAGATAAACTCCAAACAAGCAAGGGCATGAATCTAGAATCCATCAAGTTAACAGTTACACGGAGCATCCCAGAAGTCTTTAGCTATTAATTGTGAGGTCCATGACTATAATGACAGATGTGTGGGAACATTGAAAGAAAATTACCAATGACTATTCTGCTATAAAATTTAACACTTGAAGTTTGAAAATCAAGCTTCTAGTTGAGGTTTAAGCAGCATAAAGGTGGGGTATTTTTTTTTTACCTGCCTTTTCAGTCAATAAGCTTTGCTTAACTGTTGGTGTGAAAGAAACAGAGGAAAGGTGGTGTTTTCTTTTATATCCAAATTATCCGTTTCCATAGTCTTTATGCAGTCGCAAACTTGCCCTTCTCTTGTGGGTATCCCTAAACCCTTGCATGTGAGATTATTGTAACTCCCTTTTGAGTTAGAACATGTGTAATTAAATTTTCAGTCAATTTGGCTAATTAACTGAAACTGCTGTCTGTAGGCTACAGCAGAAGAGCAAGTATCTGAGGAGTAGACTTACCACTAATTTTTCTGTGAAGGATAATGGATATCAGATGATGTATTTTAAGGTCAGGCCAGGAAGGGTCCATTTTTTCTAAGAATGTTAAACTCCCATCTCAAGGCTTTTGTGCAGTCTTGAGCTTCAAATTCAAGTTCTCAACTTTCCTCTTAATAAAGACTGAAGGGCCTCTCTTGGTCCATATGAATTGTCAGCCACTTAGACTTGGGTATCCCTTAGGACCAAAATGAAAGCTCGAGACAAGGATGCCAGCTTGGGTACCTTCACTACTATGGACCTTAAAGACTTCACAGCTTAGATAGTAGGGAAAGTAGGGGAAAGATTATTTTTAGTTTTATTGTATTTCATGTTAAAGATTGAAGCCAGGGCCATATTTGTGCCAAGAGAGTACTCCTCCACAGAATTCTATCCCCAGTTCTCCTTGATTTTGTAATGACTAGATAAGGTGCTTATTTAAGTGATATTGAACTTACTCTAAGATTTGAACTTGGGATCCTCCTGTCTGAGCCTCACAAGTAGATAAAATTACTGCCCTGTGTTACTAGGCCTAGAAGGAAAGATATCATATTAAGTTATTTTGCTACTTTAAAATTTTATTTTATTTTTCATAAATTACATATTATTGTAGGGATGTACTTATCATATAAATGTTTCCAGTTTGAGAAGAAATATAAAATGATGAATAATTGATAAATGTGACTTTCAAATGTTCCTGTTTAATCCCTCACCATTACATAGGGAAAAAGAGACCCGTGTAATATTGACAAGATTTGCTCACTGAAGAGCTGAGCTGCTGAGAATCCTTCCTGATACCCCTCCAGTGTTCTCAACAGCAAATGGTTAACATTGCCTCTAGAGGTCAAGGTTAGTACACCTTGCTAATGTTGGGGAATGCACAGAGCCATGGTGGCTTGGGTGCATCTCAGTGCGTGAGGGAAACACACATTGAGGGCAGTCTCAATGGAAGGTTGTTACCAGCACCTAGGAATCAGGAAGGGGAGCAACCAGAGGACATGTTTGCTAGAGATGCTAGACTTTGTTCTAAAAGTCACATCCTTGGGTCAATCTCTGGGGTAAGTGAAAGCTACAGAGGAAAAGAAAAATCCCTGATGAATGAATGACTTCCTGGGAGACTCAGGACTACTTTGAGCGCTGTGCAAAGCATCTCCTGGTTGGGTATGAAGTTGGTTTACCTGCTTTCAGCCCTTCTCTCTGTTGGGATTTTCCACAATAAACACCTTGAGTTCTGATCTTCAGCCACCTTCCTCACTCTGGCTAACTCACCCTCAGTGTGTCTTTCCTTCTGACTCACTGACCTGTGCTGCTCCACGCTTGCCTTCTCACTGAGGAAGGCTCAGATGCCCTCCATTTCTGCAGCATTATACACACAAGGCATAGACTGCCAGGAAGCTCCACTGAGTTGGATCTACCATGTTTTGCAGACATCATGGAGAAGCAGGTATATTTCCATGATACAAAATGAAGTTTTAAACACTTAACTTGTGAGCTCCAGTTCTATATTTTCTAGTCTGTACGGATACAGTAGCATACAGTTAAGAAGCACTAGAGTGTTACCTTTGGATTTGTTTATTTAAGGTTTGTTTTTTTGAGACAGGATCTTACTATGGTGCCCTGGCTGCTCCAGAACTTGTTATCTAGACCAAATTTCCTTCAAACTCACTGAGATCCATCGACCTTCTATCCTAAGTGCTGGGATTGAAGGAGTCTGTCACCAAATCTAACTATGACTTTTTGTTGATGGGTTCAAAGTGACCCTTAATTGAGATCCAGAAATACATGATAGTTGTGTACTAGAGAATAAATCTCTTTTCTCATTGGCCCTAAGCTCATTTCTATTCTACAATGCTCACTGCTCAGCGATGATCCAGGGAACAATGTGTGAGAGCGACAGCGGATGGTCTTGTGATGTTAAACAGTAGCAATGATGACAAGAGCCTTGTCACTCAAAGATCAGATACCAACACTGTATTAAAATGGAGCAATTTTAATGCCTGAGACACCTTTCTGTTTGCTCACAAACTGTCTGCAGAGAAGTAACAGGAAATAGCAGAATGCAGAAGACAAAAGTTGCCCACACTTGAAGGATGCCACCAAACAAAACCAAGTTTGTTTAATTGAAACAATAAAATGTTTAATTAAAAGGAATGTCTATCTCCTGCTCATTAAGATATGCATCGTAGAGGTTCATTTTGGAACAAAAATCTAATATCTGCTTTCTAACTTCAGTGCTATTTTTTTCCAGGATCATATTGGCTGATGGAGTAGGAACAGCATCTGCATTTAAACTTCTCTGTGCACTGAGCTTTTCCTAATATCTCAAATAAAATTAATAACTTCAAAAGAATTTCACCAGAAATTCTGATTAATCCAGAGATATAAATGGGAGGTGGTTAAAAGGGACAAGACTCTGAGACCTTGTGAAAGCTTTAAGATTTACTGTGCATTAACTTTCGTTGGTTGGTGACAGATCAAGGCATTTCTAAGCAACTCTAAAGGAAGGCGGATACTGGAAACTTCTCTTCTGTTAGGATATTAAATGAGCAGAATGCAGTTTTCTCTGTTACATATAAAATGGGATTACAGTAGAAAGGAACCAATTGCCACAGATAAAATACACAGAGCTATTGTATTCTTCAATACTTTATTGGTTTTAAGAGGTCATACAATTTAGGTTTAGGAGAACTCTATAATGAAGAGGAGTCTTATCTGTCCCCATAAGTACTTTCCTAAAAGAATCAAGCCATTAAAGACCTCAACAGGAGTTAGCAAGCTTCCCCAAGCATCGTTCCCTGACCTGACTGCTGTTGATGGGACTCTAACTGGGCCTCCCAAGAGTGGGTGGCCTGGAGCATTGACTCGTTAGTCTGGTCTCCATGCTCACCAAGAGAGCAGTCTTCCTTGAACGAAATCCTGTTAGGCTGTCATGCCATGAGGCCTATCCCTTTTCATTTGCCCCACTCACAATTAAGAAAAATAGATCCTAGTCCCATTCTAAAGAAACATGATAAAAAGAAGGCAATCTAGAAATGGAGTCTGGTTTTAGGTAAGGACACTGTGTCCATCTCAATAAATTTTATTCCACTTAGTGTTTACTACCCACTAAGGTAAATGTTTTCTATCTTCACTATAATATCATTATTAATAATTATATTGTGCATTTTAAAAGGGATATAGAGAGAGGAGAGTTGTCTCAGTGGTTGTGAGCACTAATAGCTCTTACAGAGAATCCAGGTTCAGTTCCTAACATCTGAGGGGCTACTCACAACCACCCCTAACTCCAGTCTTGTAGCAGAAATGGCAGGGCCACCTTTATGTGAACATCAGAGGCCACTCAGCCACAATAGCATCTCCTGCAGGAGGACCGAACTGAAGACTGCCTGAGAGTCCAAGGATTGCTGGTATAGACAATGCCAGCCAATCAGGAACTGCTCTTTATAAGAGATGCTTTCTTGGGACCAATCGGTCACCGCTGGAGGGCATTAAAGGAGCTTGCAGCAGTGCTAAAATGAAGGTTCTCACTGCTCTCTGAGTCTGTGTCCTTGACTCTGTGCCACCTCACCTCCAACCCCCAAAAGCAAGTAGGGTCTAGCAGCAAACAGTCCAGGGCACAGACAAAGCAGTTTCAGAATATCCTATCTATCCTCTATGGGTACTGCATGTAACGTGTACATTTCTATACAGGCAGGCAAAACACGCTTACGAGCAAAATACAAATAAGTAAATTTTTTAAAACACAGATAAAATACTTAGGGCTAAATTGAACATAGCAGCTTGAAGACAGGTGCTTCGCGATCATCACATTTTCATATACAGTGAAGATTTTTGAACAGGACAACACTTTGGAAAATGTACTGAACCCAATACAGATGTTGGTTCCTCCAATGATCCCAATATTGTGGCGCACACACACACACACACACACACACACTCAAATAATTTTGATACAAGAATTCAAAACCAAGTTGGGAAAAATATATTGTGTTAGTTGGATGGGCAAATCTCTAGAGACTCTGTCCCAATTTGTTGTCTATAGCTGTAACAAACTCCATGATCAACGAAACCTGAGAAGGAAAGGGTTTCTTTGGCTTATACATCCTGATCACAGTGGATCACTGAGGGAAGTCGAGGCAGGAACTCAAATAAGGCAGTAACCTGGAGGCTGGTGCTGAAACAGAGGCTCTAAAGGGGTGATCCTTACTGACGTGCTCCCCATTGCTTTCTCTGCCTGCTTTTTTATACAACCCAGAATCGCCTACCCAGAGGCAGCACCACCCTAAGTGGGATGGCCTTGGCACATACACCATCAGTTAAGAAAACGCCCCCACAGGCTTGCCTATGTACCAATCTTATGGCGGCGGCGTCTGAATTGAGATTCACTCTTCTCACATGACCTTAGCTTGAATCAAGTTGGCAGAAGTCTATCAAGCACAGAGCACACTATGTTTCACCGTGTGAACATTTGACATATTTAAGGATGTGTTGAATGCACACATTCACATTTCTCTGAATTCTGAAATCAGCGTATCCTGACTTTAGCAAGCGTTGAATGTGAAATTTGTCAGATACAAAATAAAAGACCAATGCGACAAGACACCGAGCTAAGACCTTACAGTGTGTAGTATTGTTCTTTGCCGTGGATGGCACTGTTTACCTGGCACAGTAAACGGCATGTAACTCTCGTACGTATTTAGCCACTGGAATTCTTAATGATTCCCCACTATTACAAGGATCATGTTGGATGGTTTTGGTTGACATCTCCCTTACTTTTCACATTCCATATCTCAATAGGTTGGGTTTGCTGATATTGTCACAGCTGAGTGTGGATACTCAAGGCAAGGTAGTATATTTGCAGCAATGACCAAAAAGATCAGTGGATGCTATGGTTCATACACGTTCCAAAATGGAGCATATTTTAGGCCATATTTTAAGAAAGGGGGACTATTGCTTAATGCATTTTCTTCATCTATTTCTCAGATGAAGTCAAGAATCCAACCCTGTCACCTTACACTCCATTATCCACAGACTTATTTGTGACACCATCTTTAATCTATTCCCATTCCTGTAGAAGACCACTTCCTGCCCACGAGTCATAAAACTTTGGAGATGTTTCCCATATTAGCACTTACCAGTCTAGATATCCACCCCCGTTACTTTGACTATAAACATTGCCTTCTACTGGGCCTAAGTCTTCCTCTTTCCAATGTAGGGTACATAATATGTTTCCTTTCTGTTTGATATATTCAGAACCTCTTGACATTGTCTATAGAAGAGATTCTCAACATGTGGGATTGAATGACCATTTTGCAGAAGTCACCTAAGATCATTGGAAAACAGAAATTTACATCATGATTCATATCAGTAGTAAAATTAGTTATGAGGTAGCAATGAAAATAATTTTATGGTTGGTGATCACAACAACATGGAGAACTGTATTACAGGGTTGTAGCATTAGGAATGTTAAGAACCACATATAGCATTAAGAATATTGTCTTCCTCTGTCCTGGATAAACATCACTCTGTAAATGGATCTTATACACTGAAGTAGACAACGTCCGGCACTGCCTTCCCTCACTTTTGTCCTGCCCAGACCTCCTCTACTTCACCTGCTCTCCACCCAGATCTGCATGTGATAGATTTGTAGATATATGAACTGCCAAGCTTAACAAAGATCACTCTGCTGATTCCCATGGCTTTGTGAGAAAGAACAAAATAACTTTACTGAATTAATTTACTATACATTAGAGTCTCATTTGTGTAACACACTTTCTAACATCTAATCTAGCTTTCCCATATTGACAATAGATTCTTGTAAGCAAGCCCCACATGTTTTAGCCTCTCTAACTTTCAAAATAATTGAATCCACATTGTTAAATGTATAGAAAACTGTATCACAGCATTAGATATACTTCTTTCTGAAATTTTCTTATTCTTACTGGTGTCTAAATTATACAAACAAAGCACTTGTTATCATCATGTTTATTTCTGATCACTACTTCATCTTTGGGAAAATGGAAAAGTACCACATTGATAATAGAAAGTCATAGGAGTGGTGGAGCAACCCAGAGTACCAAGTGGGAGAGTAGAGACACACAGAAAGAAAAGGGTCAAGGGTCAAAGTGCTGGCAAACAGCCAACAAATGTGGAGGTACAAGTTACAAGGACTTTCTCATTTTCTTTATTTTTTATTAGATATTTTCTTTATTTATATTTCAAGTGTTTTCCCCTTTCCTGGTTTCCCCTCTGAAAACCCTCTATCCTATCCCCTCTCCCCCTGCTCCCCAACCCACCCATTCCCACTTCCCTGTCCTGGCATTCCCCTACATTGGGGCATCTAGCCTTCTCAGGACCATGGGCCTCTCCTCCCATTGATGTCCAACAAGGCCATCCTCTTCTACATATGCAGCTGGAGCCATGGGTCCTTCCATGTGTACTCTTTGGTTGGTGGTTTAGTCCCTGGGAGCTCTGGGGGTATTGGTTGGTGTTGTTCTTCCTATGGAGCTACAAGCTCCTTCAGCTTCTTTGTAAAGTCTAAATAATCTCATTTTCTAAAATCCAAGTAATATCATTTACAGTGGTATAAATTTAAGATTTTCATAGTTTGCGATATATATGGTAAGTGGTTTACCATATCCATGGTTGTTAGTTTAGCAAACTTTCAAAACACAGTACTGTATTTTTAGACCACAATTCTACCACCCATGTGATCCTTACTCTCATATGCCCTGCAGAATCACGTGTTTGTTATATTTGAACTTCCCATTTCTTCAAGTCCCCACCCCTGATAACCATTCTATCTCTACTGATATGTGTTCCACCATTTTCATATTTCATACGTAAGTACAAGCAAATATATGTGTAATCATCATGCAGATTTTTTTTTTTTTGTGCCTGGTCCACTTCATGTAGCATAGTATCTCCCACATTTACCCATGTCACAAAAGACAGACACGCTACTTCTAACCTTAAAATAGTATTTCTTTTTCAAAAACTTCCAATCCCATTGGTCCAGATAGTAAAGACAAGAGATGAGAAGAAGAAACTTACATTCTGGAGACCAGGAATCAGACCCAGGATAAAGTGTGCACTAGCCCAACTACTGGCCTGACAGAAGAGCTGCGCCTCTAGAAGTGCAGTGCATCTTTCCCACAAGAGACTAAAGGCTTCAGAATTATCATCCTCATTTTCTGACTTAGAACTTGATTTTAACCATTTCTATTCAATTTATAGATAACAGCTTAAAACATCATCCTTCACAGGAATGTCTATATGTTAATAGTAATTAATCCTTAGAGCTTATGCATTTTCAATGATGTTTGAGATCTCCCAGCAATGGGGTGAGAATTTGGAAACACTTTAGTAGGTGTCTTCTGAGGGCCAGAGGAACAATTCAGAGAGATCACTGTCAAGTAGAACATCCTACCCTGGCTGAACCTGCTTTGAAGGGGGCACTGTCTCTTAAAAGGCAAGAAGCAGCTATTTTTTTCTGATCATAATTAGCCGAAGTGCTTCTGCTCTAACAAGGCTTTTAAAAATATCTTGTCAACTGTGTTTCCCATAACTTAACAACTCGCTCCTTTGTGAGCCACTTCATTTGTACCTACTTCAAGCAGACAGCGAAGGTTGACTTTGTTCATTTGTCACTAATAGGCTGCTGAATTCCGGACAATTCACTCTCAGATCAGAATATATTTAATATTGCTAACTGACCCTTGTAAGAGGAGAGGTTCTTGATGTTTCTAAAGAGACGGGGCGGGGGGGGGGATTGGACTTTTCCATCCCCTCTCATTGACTGAGGGTGCTTGGCTAATTATTCTCTAGAAACGATAATGATAGTAGATGCAGAGCTTTGGCGAACAGACCAAAGTGTACTCCGTGAAGAAAAGATACCAGTGGCCTCCTGTGAGGCAGTCACTATAGGGTGAAAAGGAACCAGGGGGAAAGGGTTGGAAAGTAAGGCTCTCTTTGTCATGCTGGCATTCTGTGAAAGACACTAAGACTAACCTCTCCGTAAATAACCCAGCAAATACTTCCACTTAACCTGACCCTAGAGGTGTCAAACAGCTGCAGGTGCGCCACGGTTTCACGTTAAAAATACATGGTTCCTAAAAGCACGGTTCTGATGACAGCATTGTCCTACTTCTTTCAGAATGCACCCTGGGAAACTCTATCATGATCGGTTGCAGTGTAGCAGGGTGGAAGACACAAAAGCAAGTTATTTAGTCATCTTGATAAGGAGTCCACGTCCCCTCTGCTCTTGTTCCTCTGTGGGCTCAGTTGTCCTGTGTCTGGACTCCGAGATGCTAAATAACTCATGCTAACGGTCACTCTGCCTTCTCCTCATCTCCCAGGAGAAAAAAAAAAAAAACAAAACCCTCATATAACATCCAAAGCTCATTACTTAGCTGAATTTTCTTAAGTTTTGTGGAGAACATTCCAAGCTACCAACTCTATCCTTGTTCAAATTTAGATTACTGAAGGAGGCTACAAATGTGCCAATCAGCAGCAATCTGAACACTTTATTGTCCCAGTTTTATTTTTTCAGTAACCAAATGTTTACAAACAAACTGCTAAAGCAGGGCAGAGAGCAGTGCATCCTGGGAGAGTCTGTTGTTCCTAACAATGTGTGACTTTCTTACCAAGATCCTCTCATCTCACGGGCTGAGTTTACTTCACATTAAAACCCAGGGCCTCAGTCGTTCAGGCTAGGACAGTATGTGGGCCTGTCCTAAGTGTCTGTCTATCTTTGGTGGCAGGGAGGCGCCTTGTTTTCTATGACTAAACTCAAAATGAACTTTCTCGAGCCATCTGGAAAGTTTCATCATTCTGGGACTGTCTGGTCTGATAAGTTGCTAGTCTTTCATTTTAAGTTGGCAACCTCCCCCAAACAAACAAAACCATGACAGAAAAAAATAGGAATTTGTACCAGAGAATACAACTAAGGTGACCTTATTCTGCAAAGCTTCCAGTTTTCAAATATTCACATATCAATTTCCATAAGCACCTTATCTCTAAATGTGATTATATATCCAACACAAATCTAAGGCCTCTGTTTTTCTAAGATGGGAAACTGCACTCATCTTCTTTTCCCAAGAGTAGACTATCTCATTCTGCACTGCTTACTCGGATGTATTTAAGGATTGTCTTATAGAATAAAACCCTGATACCTCCCAAGATAAATTTACAGCAGGAAGATTCAATCAAGAGCAGGATCATGTTCACAGATTCACCTTCAGAGATGTAAACGGATTATTCTACCCAGTCACTGTTTGGGTGAAACTTCAATGACAAGACTCAAGCTCTGTTTCTGAAAATGTTCATTCCTAATGAAACGGCTCTCAAAGAAGTTCAAAAAAAATATGAGAGAATGTAATTTTGAGTTTGTTTTCATATTCTCCCCAAACGTATGCCTGAATACTAACTCAGATAAGAACCATCTCAAATGCTTTTTTCCTCTTCATTAAAAACAAAATTAGAAAGTAAATAGAATGTGAGTGTCCCCAAACTTCTGTCACATTTCCTCTTGAGTGGATAACTCTAGGCTACAATCATTCATACCACCTTACACGAATAGATATATTTCCTGAAAATCCCCACCAAATACTCAGAGCACAGATTCCTGCAGACACATCTCAGGGAGCATTTGACAAGGCTATTTCTAAGATGTGTTTCTAGGGAAGAGGGATTAGGAGCCAAGCAGATACTGGCTTTGGTTAACTACAAAATTTTCCAAGTAGACAGTGAACCCTAAAAGTCCCCTCAGAGTAGATACAGAACCTATTACATGCTCAGTACATTCCCAGAAGAGCAAATAGCTACAGTGCACTGGGTAGGTTTGTTTTGTTCCATCTGAAAGTGGACTGTAGAAAGCCAGCAGTTTTGTGTGTGTACCCAGATTGAGAACATCTTCCCTGCAGCATCTCCTTCGGATGATAAAGAATGAGTTTGTACAGAGTCCAAGTACCGCATGCTGAGACCACTATGTGTTATTTTATGTCATGAGGTCCATTTAATACTAACATAGCGTGACTTGAATGGAAGTGAGCAGGGTGGTGAGAAGGTAGTGGGCACAGCAGTGAACTTACATTCTGTAGTAGAAAATGCCCGCATACCACAAGCTAGAGAGGCTGAAGGTACACACCTACTTCCTGTGGTTTACACCATTTAATCCTAAAGGACAGGGTTTGTTTGACTAACAACACCTAGCAAAGTACCTGGTACCAAACCAGGAGTTCTCAAGTATTTGTGAAATACATTTAAAAGTGAGTGGATAAATGAGTTTACTAGTCAAAATAATAATCTAACAAAGTTGTTTGTTGAATCAGTTCTATGGGCAGCTGGAGGTACCATAAAAAGCACATTTGATCATCAAATAGAACTGAGATCCAAGCAACCCTCCTATTTATTCTAAATCCCTGTTGGGTACAACTGATAATGCCAGTAAGCATTATTTAATTGCTTCTAATTTATTTCATCATCAGTTATATTTGAGAACAAATTACAAGTGTTGATGCCAAATAAATGTATCATTAACAAAAGCTGTGCCTATTGTAAACAATGGTAGTATCATTTAAATGGTGATGTATAGAGTATTTGTAAAGTGCCAAGGATATAATAAACACTGGAAGTCCTTGACTTTAGGTTGTTTTGTTGTTGTTGTTGTTGTTGTTTTTTTTTGGGGGGGTTGATGTTGTTTTGTTCTATGTTGTTTGTTTTCTTTTGTTTTTAAGGCTAAATATTTAAAAGAAGAACTAGAAATTGGCTTGTTTTTATTACTGTCAAATTAATTCTGTTTTGTATCTATCTTTCCCTGGAGATGATTTTCTGAAACATCCTTCTTTATAACCAACATATTCTACCACTTTTTAAAACTCAAAAGTGGCAGCAGTCATAGAATACCTCAGATAGCTCCAGAGCATCTCAGTTTTGAAGTGGCCTTGGGGGGTGTGGGAAGAGGGTACGAGATGTGTCCTCGTTAAATGGTATAACCATCAGCTGTGAATTGTGTTTGCCTTGGTACTGAGACCCAGAAACTCACTGCTACCATTGGGTTCTTGTTGAATTTGAATATACTACAAATTGTCAATTGCCCTAGAATTCCAATTGCCCTGCCAGTAACAACAGATGTCTTCCATGATTCATGCTCTAGATGAGGTCAATAAGTTAGCGTGTTCCTTAGATGTCCACTAAGGAATAGCTACATGTAAATACGTAGTTGAGGGCTATTGCCTTCCCAGAGCCTGCAGGTCATTAGAGATACTGATAAATAAACAGCATTCACTGCTTATTAAATAGCTGGAAAGGGCTTAATCAAATGTCATGTACTGAGATGAAGCTTGGAGGAAATGGCCAGAAAAATAAAAAATAAAATAAAATAACAACTATGATGGTGTTGATCTTAAATATTAACCATGGGGTCACTTAACTTCTTTCATCATAGTTTGTTTTGTGCAGAACTAAGAATTCCTCTGAGGCACATCATAAAATTCATGGATTGTAGGCATAGATGGGAAGAAAAAGTTGGGAATATATACATTTAACCCTAGTGTGTGTCTCATGATGGCCAGCCTGTTCTTAAGTAAGGTGATGATGCTCTATATTCTGTTCATTGTCACAACACCTCAGGTCGAAGTTCACTGGAGAACAACATCAAGAAAGTAGATGCTCAGCAGGAGGAACCAGGAATGTCTGAGGAGGACAGCATTACAAGTAGGCATTTGGTGAGCATTTGGAGACTCTGGTATCAGCTTAAGGAAATGGCTTTTTATCCTGGATTGCAACTTTCTGGTAAGGGTGACTGATGCTGTGGGTACGGAGTCTAGTAATCTTTCACACCAGAAAGACTGCAGGGAAACTGAAGAAAATAGTAATTATACACATAGATGTAGTGGCCAACATGTGATCTTAAAAATGATCCTTCATTTGTTTTGGTCAGTTGCGATCATATGGAGGCCTTGTTTTTGTCTTGGTCTCTCACAGAATAATCTCTGTTACTGAAGTTCTCAAAAGTTTTTCATATACTCAGAACACTAGGATCAAATTATGAAAGCCAGGCTAGTCCTAAATAATTTCCTAAAGTGTGTGTGTGTTTATGTGTGTGTGTATGTATGTGTATGTATGTGTGAACATATGATTTTCTATAGAGGTATTGATGTGTGTATATTTGTGTGTATGTATACACATATATGTTTATGTGTTTGTGGATATGTATGTGTGTTTATATAACTGTGTATGGGACTCTGTGCATGGCTGTGAATGGCTGTGTGTATGTGTGTGTGTGTATTTTTTCAGAAGTTCAGTGTGAAATTCAAATTCCTTAAACAGTTGAATTTCACATATGTGAAATAGACATTTAATTCTGTCCATTCAAGAATAAGCTAAAGTTTTATAATTCCTACTCTACATTCTTATTCCCCTTGCTTATTTGATTTAATTATTGGGTGTATATAAAGGTGAACATTACAGTTGTATTACATTTAGAATTAAAAGAGTAACCAAATGTATAAAATTCAAGCAGAAATAATAGTTTTCTTCCAAAAGGAAAAAAATCTAACTTTTTATTTGAGAAAATAACTAAACATAATTTATAAAGATTTTTTTTCTGAGTTCTGGTTTTGATCCATCATTAAATTATATTCTGTCTGTCAACTCCCATGAGAGAGAGAGAGAGAGAGAGAGAGAGAGAAATTGTATTTGTGCAGAAAAAATATTATTTTTTCAAAGCATATTTATTATACTATGTAGCACTGAATGAGGAAGCTTAGACATAACAAACCCTCTGCATCACCATGCTTGGATTTTGCACAGGACTATCTATGCCAAATGGTCATTTTTCTCACATTTATTATGTTAACAGGATAAATGCCAACATTTGTCAACATCTTGTAAATGATGAGTCTTAATGAGGCAAGCTACTGTTTCCTCCTCTGAGGAATCTCGTAGCAGAATAAGCAAAATATCAGGTCAAAGCAAGTGGGTGGGAATCCCAGAGTGCAGACCTTTCTGAGAACATGAATTCCTAGAGGTTTTGCTCAAAATGGATTCTAGGATCTAGGCCAACTTGGCCTAAACCTGTATAAAATACTTTAATTGTATTTTTAAGAAATCCTGTAAAATGAAGTTCACATGATAATTCAGGGGAAAAAAGGAAGGTTTAAGTGTGAGCAGAATTAGAATGCAGAAAGAGGGAGATATTTGTAGGTTTGGAATTATTGCCAGAAGCTAACGGATACAAGTGTTTTGATAATAGAAAGTAAGGCACACTGGGGTAGGTCCAAAGTCTAGGGTGATACAGGCTCACTCTAGAGTAAATAAGCCAAGGAAAGTCTTATGGGGCACATGTGTGCCAGTCTCAGAAGCCAAAAATGTGGCATTTACAAGCACAAACCTATATAGGATGATGGCTAATGACTCGGGTTTCAGGTCAGAAAGTTTCTGTCTGTGTTTATACCCTGACTGTAGTAATTACATGCTAGAATATTATATGTGTGGCCCCATCCCCCTCCTTCTGGATCTCTATGTATTGAAGAGAAATAACCCCATGTATGATAAAGGAGTGTCACTATAATTACATAGGGTGACACACAGAACTCAGATTGCCACACCAGCTATGACCATCACCACAGTGCATCTTGTTATATTGAATAATATAATCCCTTGTAGTAAAGAGAGAGAGAGAGAGAGAGAGAGAGAGAGAGAGAGAGAGAGAGAGAGAGAGAAACTGACTACTGTTCTATGTACAACAACACATTTTATTGCATATGTGTGCACTTGGGTGTGTGTGTTTGTGTGTGTGTATGTGTGTGTGTGTATGTGTGTGTGTGTGTGTGTGTTGAGAGATGAGAGATTCTCATATGAACCTTGAATATTTTGAGATTATGACCAAACTTTATAATACTTTATAAACTATTTCCCCATAGTATTAATTTTTGGACAGTACCCTATATTCTGAAGAATTCTACAATGTGACTAGAAACAATGTCAAAACATTGATTAATATTCCAATTCTCTGAGGATAAATGGCTGCCACTGCTTCTAGTACTCTGTATCTCTACAAGACTCCATGAGGCCCTCTTATGTCCACCTTCTTTCTAAGACAGAGCTTGGAAAGACACCCTCTGGCTCTTCTCCTGCTCGTGTGCTTAGGATGCTAACAGAGGTGAGGCATATAGTTTCCAGTGCTCCGTATTCTCTTACTCCGTCAGGTCTCAGCCCTTGGGTTACATAACATGTATCCTGCATATCAGATATTTACATTCCAATTCATTACAGTAGCAAAATTACAGTCACAAAATAGCAACAAGATAATTTTATGGTTGAATGGCTGTTGGGGGTCACCACAACATGAGGAATTACATTAAAGGGTCATATATTAGGGAGGTGGAGAACCACTCTGTGAATCTTTGTCTGAAATCCCTCTTTATGAAGATGAATGTTGGCCAAGTGGCTGAGCTAACTCAAACAGCTTCTCTCTCTCTCTCTCTCTCTCTCTCTCTCTCTCTCTCTCTCTCTCTCCCTCCCAATGAGTTGATAAGTTTCTGGATAAAGCAAAACAATACTTTCTCAGTAATCATAGTGAATCACATATTTCACACAACAAGTACAGAATTGTGCTTTGTGGTAAGTTGAGTATTTTGAAGCCACAAACAGAATCATAGCTCTGTTAGTAAGATTATAAGAAATTGATTATAGAAAGAATTAACCACCATCATCTGGGTGCATTAGGTAAGAGAGAGAAGGCTATCAGAAAAGACAGCAGAAACATCTATACACGAGAGTTCCTGAAACAAAGGAGGAAATGGTATTCAAGGCCTTGTTGACTGAGATGTTTAACAAGAGATGAAGTGGGATTCTTTGCTGCTGAAGAAATTTTTCTCTTTATCATAAGATACACCTTAACAAGTAACACCTCTGGTAAAACAGAGTGGTCTTGGGAATTACCTGGGTTTTGCATTGGCATTTGGAACATGAAAAGATGGTCAGTTTTTCTAGTGAAGTTTTCCAAAAGCTGTTCCAGAATGATAAGCCTAAAGATCATAGAACTATCAGATTGAAGTCAAAGGTTTGGCAGTGTGCGCCACAGAAATCACCGAAGTGGTGAGCATGGGGAAGGGTACAGGGGAGAATCAACGGGCTATATGAAAGAATAGTGGTTAAGGATAGAATTGAAGATCCAGAAATGAATCCACACACCTATGGTCACTTGATCTTTGACAAGGGAGCTAAAACCATCCAGTGGAAAAAAGATAGCATTGTTAACAAATGGCTCTGGTTCAACTGGAGGTCAACATGTAGAAGAATGCAGATTGATCAATTCTTATCTCCCTGTATAAAGCTCAAGTCCAAGTGGATCAAGGACCTTCACATAAAACCAGAGACACTGAATCTAATAGAAGAGAAACTAGGGGGAAATCTAGAACATATGGACACAGTGGGAAAGCTCCTGAACAGAACACCAACAGCGTATGCTCTAAGATCAAGAATCGACAAATGGGACCTCATAAAATTGCAAAGCTTCTATAAGGCAAAGGACAACATCCATAAGACAAGATGGCAACCAACAGATTGGGAAAAGATCATTACCAATCCTACATCTGATAGATGGCAAATGTTCAGTATATACAAAGAACTCAAGAAGTTAGACTCCAGAGAACCAAATAATCCTATTACAAACTGGGGAACAGAACTAAACAAAGAATTCTCAACTGAGGAAACTCGAAGAACCGAGAAGCACCTAAACAATGTTCAACATCCTTAGTCATCAGAGAAACAGAAATCAAAACAACCCTGAGATTCTACCTCACACCAGTTAGAAAGGCTAAGACCAAAAACTCAGGTGACAGCAGATACTGGCAAGGATGTGGAGAAAGAGGAATACTCCTTCATTGATGGTGGGATTTCAAGCTGGTACAATCACTCTGGAAATCAGTCTGGTGGTTCTTCAGAAAATTGGACATAGTATTACCTGGCTATACCACTCCTGGCATATCCCCAAAGCATTCTCCAACATATAATAAGGACACATGTTCCACTATGTTCATAGCAGCCTTATTTATAATAGTCAGAAACTGGAAACAACCCAGATGTCCTTCAACAGAGGAATGGATACAGAAAATGTGGTACATTTACACAATGGAATACTACTCAGCTTTTAAAAACAATGAATAGATGAAATTCTTAGGCAAATGAATGGACCTAGAAAATATCATCCTGAGTGAGGTAACCCAATCACAATTGAACACACATGGCATGCACTTACTGATAAGTGGATATTACCTCCAAAGTTCCGAATACCAAAGATACAATTCACAGACCACATGAAGCTCAAGAAGAAGGAAGACCAAAGTGTGGGTGCTTCTGTCCTTCTTAGAAAGGAGAACAAAACACTCACAGAAGCAAATATGGAGACAAAGTGCAGAGCAGAGACTGAAGGAAAGGCCATCCAGAGACTGTCCCACCTGGGGATTCATCCCAGATACAGTCACCATCTTGCTGAAAGGAGGCTGATATAACTGTCTTCTGAGAAGCCCTGACAGCCTTACAAATACAGAGTCCAATGTCTGCAGCCAAACATTGAACTGAGTTGTGGGGTCCCCAATGGAGGAGTTAGAAAAAGGACTGAAGGAGCTGAAGGGATTTCAACCCCATAGGAAGAACCACAATATCAACCAACCAGATCCCCAGAGCTCCCAGGGATTAAGCCACCAACCAAGTAGTATACATGGCTCCAGCTTCATACACAGCAAAGAACGGCCTTGGCAGGCATCTATAGGAGGAGGGGTCCTTGGTCCTATGAAGTCTTGATAGATGCCCCAGTGTAGGGGAATCGAGAGTGAGGAGGCAGGAGTGGGTAAATGGGTGGAGGAACACCCTCATAGAAGCAGGGAGAGGGGGGATGGGGTAGGGGGTTTCTGGGAGGGGGAAAACTGAAATGTAAATCGATTTGAATAAATAAATAAATAAATAAATAAATAAATAAATAAATAAAGTACTTAAAAGCAACATGCAGGAAGGTAGCAACAGGAACTTGTTATTGATTTATCTCAGCATCTTTAACTTGTCTTTTGCTCACCAGGATAACATATCTACTCACCAGCTTTGTGGAAGACATTTGTCCTTCTAAGCATTTTTCTACTTGATTTTATTGGTTAATTTTTAATCAATAAAATTTCCCCAAACATGTTTAAAAAATAAATAGCAGTGTGCATATGTGTGGGCAGGTTGTTCTCTGGAGCAAGAAGATGTCTGACAGAGAAGTAGAAAGGAGGGTAGTGGAGTGGGGAAGGAAGTAATGAGAAAGCCAGGAGATCCACACCATCACAAAGGAGAGAAGCAATCAGAACAGCCGTGTATTCCCTTTGATTACAAAGCATCAGCTGTTCTTGAGCTCTTACTGTGCACCAGACCTTGTAAGTCAGGATTCAGTAGACTTTTCCATAAAAATGCAGTCATGAAAAACACTAGATTCCAGGCAGTGCCAGCTCTGCTATGTTAGTGAGTTTAGCGAGCTAACAGCCATGAACAGCCTCTGAAGGGATAAAGATGCTGGGTCCTAGGAAAACTTGACCTACCAAGTCTGGCCATAGCTGACTGATGCTTGCTGAGTTTTGTTCTCTATATGATCCACTAATGAACTCAGCCATAGTCATATCAAGTCTATGAGGTAATGTTAGCCACCATTTTGCCAACCAGATGATGGAGAACAAGAGGATGGAGAGCCAGAGACTCGGAGGCATCTTTGGAAGGTGAAAGAGTTTGCACGATCTGGAAGTGTACTTTGGTCCTGAGAAACTGGCTCTATAACTTAACGTTCTTAATGAGTTGTGACACTTTAGCCATAAACGCCTTTGGTATCAGAAATGGGAGAAAATTTAAGGAAGCATCCCAATGTCAGCTGTCTTTGTATTGTGAGGGGAAAGAACCACAGAGCCCACGGCAGGTGGTCATGACTAAACACTTACCAATAAGCAAGTAGAGTATCTATAAAGAAAGAACACGACTTACCAAACAAAGACATAGACATCAGAAGCACTCCTCTGCATTTCGTTCATGAAAAGCCCAGGAATGGTAAAGAAAGGATGAAGAAGAGCCCCATGTACCAGGATGAGCCAGAGGCTCCGAGACTCATCCTAAGTCTCTGGGAAAGTCATGAGCATTCACTCTAGCCTTGGGAAAGGAGCAGTGTGGAAACTCAGGATGCATTCACACTCTCTTCTTTGAAGTCAAGTTCATCAAAGAACAAATTAAGAAAGAGATACACCCCTGTCAACAGGTCTGCCCAGAGGCACACTTGGCTGAACAAGAGACCTTGGGAATGGAAAACCACAGCCCTGGAAGAAGTGGGCTGCATCTTCTTTCATTTTCCCTTTTAGCTGAAGAGGCAAGGCATGTAAGACCCTGGGTTAGGCCATGACAAAGTCTACTTTGGGCAGGTTAGAAAAATTTGTAGGTGAGCCTACAAAACTGGGAGGGAGAAAGGCAGGCAAGCACCAAGAACACTGAAGGATCAGGGTGTCTTAAAAGACACTGAACAGCCATGTTGACCCACCTGTGCATTTCTAGTCCCATGACACATGCAAACATGCACACACACACACACACACACACACACACACACACACACAAATCCTAAACCCGAATTCACGTTTTGTTTTATTTTTATTTTTGGAGAAGCAAAGATGCAAATTTCTTTGACTAATTTTACTTCCCTAGTCTAAACACTCTTGTTCCTTGGAATTAATCTCTTCGTTTTCAGTCCTCACCTCCTTTACAAGGCATGGTGATGTCAATTTTAACTATTTCCTAAAACAGTTCTGTCTTCAAAACATGCCAACTGTCTGGGGAGAAAACAAGCAAAGCCCCTAAGGGATGTGTTTGGGGTTTTGACAGTGGGTAGATGGCATTTTGAAAGTATACAGTTCTTCCAAGTCAGTTATTTTGGAAAAGATAACTGTAATTTAATGTTCAAGTTTAGAGCTTTTTTTCCCAAAAAAGTCAACAAGCTTTTTTTGTTATTTTGGTAGCAGAGACCACACATCTCCTAAGGAACCTTCACTTTGTTTTCTCTCTTGGGAGTTTCCAGCCTTTACAGCTGCTATAAGAAGATTGTCTGTGATGAAAGGAAGATTCCATGAAGGGTGAGGTGAAGGGTGAAATGACTTAGTGAGCTGAGCTGAGCAAGTGACCAACCAGTGGCCACAGAGCAGGAGGAAGAGGACTCGGGCCTTCCTGCAGCCCTCCTGTTGACCCTTCTTTAAGATTTCTTACTGAGAACAGTGCTATGTCACAAAGGGTTTCCAAGGTCTTCCCTTGTGCACCTGAGTTGCTGCAAGTACATACACATCCCTAGACGAATCAGATCACATTTTAATAACTGCATGTATCTGATATAAATGAAGCTTCAGAACTATTCTCATGACATATGCTCCATGAAATAATAGGGGACCTTTAAACTCTAGAACAGTGGTTCTCAACCTTCTTAATGCAACAATACTTTTATACAGCTCCTCATGTTACTGTGATCCCAACCATAAAATTACTTTCATTGCTCCTTCGTAACTGCAATTTTGCTACTGTTATAAATCATAATGTAAATATTTTTGAAGATAGAGGTTTGTGAAAATGGTCACAAACCCGACCCTAGAATTTAGCAGGTTTCACTTGAATAAAAACTTGACAAATTAGAAAATATGAAATAGACACTGTAGTAAACAGGCTGAAATAAAGAATGTGAGAGTTTCCCCCAGAACAATATATTCACTGTCTTATTCTTTATGCATTTTGTTGATTTAAAACCCTTATGGAGAAGAAGTTAGGAGAAAATTACACCCCATCAGCTCTTCCAAAGTCTACTTTTCTAAAGATGAACACTTGTAGCAGAAAGTATAAAAATTACCTGAGTATGGTTTTATTTCTACAATCACTATGGTGCTAATGGTTTCTTTAAATGTCTTTTATTTGTACTGACAGGATATCACAAACTTTCCTTGGCTTTTATGTTCTGAGTGCAATGACTTTTAATACCCAAGATAACTAAACCATTATTGTACCTATGAAGAAGAAAATGAGTTTGGATGTTAGCTCATCTTAGTTCTGTACGTGTGTGCTCATAAAAATTCTGCATAAGAAGGAAATGTGAAAGTACTGGTCACTGAGTGAAAAGGAGTCCAACATGGTTAAAAAGAGAATAAAAGGGAAATAAATTAATATTGAAATATTCACAAAGAGAATGTGTTTGACAATGCCAATGTTGGTGAAGTTGTTGAGATAGAAAAATTCAGTTGTGGCTAGGGGCATTGTAATCCAGCAGAAGCATTTTGAAAGACAGTTTGAACAAAATCAATTATACCCCTAAATGGGACATATCAAGAAACCTTGCCATTCCAAAGAGAAACATTGTCAGAGAAGAGATATTGGAGATAGTGTAAATAGACATTGTCCTTTTAAAAAACACCTGACTTTGTCCTAGGTGTTCAAGAAAAAATATGGCAGAGAAGGTTGCTCTTTACATAGTGATCAGGAAGCTATAGTCCGGAGACTTGCAGGGAGTCTCCATATCACTTCCAAGGGAATGCTCCACTTACCTAACCTCCACCAGGACCCACTTCTCACCTGGCTATTTTTAAGGTTTTATTGTGATTTTAATTCATGTGTACTTGTACATGTAAGTATATGTGTAAATGCATACCACGTGTGTAAGTATACCTGGAGACACAAAGTGGGCATCAGACTCTGGAGCTATGGATGTGAGCTTCCCAGTGTGGATGTAGGAGAACTGAACTCTGTTCTTCTGGAGGGGAAGCAAATGTTCTTAACCACTGAGCTTGCTTTTCAGCCTCTAACTCCTTACTTTTTAATAAGGCCACTAGCTGGGGACTAAGACTTTGCCACCAGTGCCTTTGTTAAAACCTTTAGTAGTCAAACTAGGGCCTGGGGATCTGACTAAGTGTTTACAAGCACTTGCCACTGTGGAAGAGGACCGGGGTTCATTCCTAGCACCCGCATGATGGCTCACAACCATCCATGACTCCAGATCCAGTGGATTTGGTGCCTTCTTCTGTCCTCTTCAGGGAACATACAACACACACACACACACACACACACACACACACACACACACACACAGAGAGAGAGAGAGAGAGAGAGAGAGAGAGAGAGAGAGAGAGAACACATTAACACATGCAACCAAAAAACTCATACACATAAAATAAAAACTAATAATTTTCTTTAGAAGTCAAACTGAAGTACACACTAGACAATAAGAACAGCAGCCATGATGGGCTCTTCCACGCCCCAAGTTCTATTTCCAGTGTTTAACCCATACATGTGACCAATGCTATTTATTATCATCTCTATTATAGTGATACGGAGAAGAAAAATACCTCCTTCAAGGTAATGCATCAGAAAGAAAGAAAGAAAGAAAGAAAGAAAGAAAGAAAGAAAGAAAGAAAGAAAGAAAGAAAGAAAGAAAGAAAGGGAGAGGGGGGGAGGGAGGGGGAGAGAGAGAGAGAGAGAGAGAGAGAGAGAGAGAGAGAGAGAGAAAGAAAGAAAGAAAGAAAGAAAGAAAGAAAGAAA
>NC_034594.1:21718665-21735596 GCF_900095145.1 Mus pahari | reverse complement strand
AGAAAGAAAGAAAGAAAGAAAGAAAGAAAGAAAGAAAGAAAGAAAGGAAGGAAGGAAGGAAGGAAGGAAGAAAAGAAAAAGGTAGACCCAGTGTAAATCATCAGTGGATGGCGCTAGGCTCCTGCACTCTTAATACCTAAGCTAGACCTAAAATTCCAAACTGTAGGTACAGGCTGTAGTCACATATCCTGTGTCAGGTTCAGCATTATCCATCTGCCAGAGGTACTTCATAAGGAAGCAAGATTAAACCTGGGGTCTAAAACAGGAGAAGCTAGTTTTAACAAGAATAATGTAGGAAAGCAGTCTTCTTTTCTAAGGCTCATATATTCAGCTGCTTGGTGTAGGCATGCAAATAAATACAAAGATTATTTCAGGCTTAACAAGAAGATCCTATTGTTCTCTGGAAAATGGATAGTCTTTCCACATTCTTTCATTTACAGAAAAACAGAAAAGGAAAAAAAAAATCAGACCACTTTAAGACATTGAGTATGCCCAAGCTAAATCTGTAGTTCACTTTCGAAGCTATTGCATCAAGTGGGCTTTTGCAAAACACTTAGCTGAGAAAAGGAACAAACACACAAATATCAATATACACTCGTACGCTCTTGGATGATTCCTTGTGTGGCTCTGTACGCCCAACCATTGTCTTGAGTATGCACTTTTCATTGACTTTACAGAGAGAATTGTAAGTGAGTTGTCTTCTTGGAAGAAGGAGAGGGAAAGGGCTAGAAGGAGATGCTTGGCTAACAAAAGAAGGAATAGAAAATTAAAAATGAGATGTGCAGAAACCATGCTACCCAGAGGAAGCCACCAGGGAACGAAAGCCACCAGGGAACGGAAGCCAGGGGATCTTCAGATGGGTCAAGGCTGCCTCTGTTCAGAGGGTGGCATGCTCTATAATCTGACGAGATGAATATGTTTGTTCTTATCCATAAGCACTTGCTGAACTATTGAGGACCAAATGATCCAGATGAACAGAGAAATCGCCGAGACGTAAGCTGAAGAGCACTGGGGCAGGATGCTGTGCAGCTCACCTCACTCTGCAGCCCAGAGAGAGACCTTTTGTGAGTTATGCGTGCTCAAAGGGGACATGGTGACTTTCCATTAATCTGCATGTGTAATTCTGATGGTGTATCTTGGAAGGGCCTCTATGAAAAAGGAAATGAGAAAACTGTAAAGAGGAAGCCCTCAAGAATCGCTTTTAAAATGTGATATAAATAAAATAATAAAATAAAATTCTCCGACAGGAGACAGATTCCCATTCCATCCTTCCAACTTGATTTCTCTCATCTAAAGAAAATCCAACAGTAGCCCCCTGGTGCTTTGATAGTTGAGAGTCCGGAAGAAGGGCATCCCCGCAGCTGCAGCACATACCGGAGAGAAAGGGGCCTTTGAAAACCACTGAGATGAGGAATGTACATTAGACCAAATGATAGCATTTAGATCAAGTAAAGACTGAATAGAATTAATGGCCCATATCCCTACTTCTGAAGGGATTAGTGATTCTTTAATTGACTGGCCAGAGTGTTAACCTTTCTTTATGTCTGTCATGGGTACGGTCTGATGTTCAGTTTGCCACCTCGGTGTGCTCGTGAAAGGTTTTGGTATAAAGAAAATGCAGAATTTTCAATCTGATAGAAGAGTTAGTAATTCTCTATGCTTTTTCTTGCCATTTTTATCATATTTTTTCCCCCTGGAAGACTCTTTAACCATGCTAAACTTAGTGTAATTACTGTAATAATCTGCATATTCCTGGTATTCCCAGTCTGCCTTAGAAACCGTGATTTGGGTTCAGGCGTCATTGTTTTTAATCATAATAAGTTCAATCATATTTGTTTAAAACCAATAAATTTTGATGAAATTCAAAAACACATCTTTAAATTTCTTTACGAAGGGTGAGTTATTAGCTCCAGCTCCCTTCAGGCTAGATTTAAGATAACCTAATTAAAACAAATGTATATTAAACCCCTCAGAAGCATCTCAAAAATACTTAAAAGATGGGGCTTATTAAGTGCCATGTTAACAACAACGTTTTAAATATATTTTATTTTATTCTATTTATTGTTATATTTTAGCAGGTAATTGTAGTTTAAAATAATGTCGTATTGATTTTTGTGGTTTTGAGCATCTCTTCAGTCCATCACTAAGATCACTCTGTAATTCTTGTTTGCTAAGCCATTTAACACACAGCTTGCAAAGCCGCTTCCTCTGAAACAATATCTCCTGCCACCTAAGAAGCCTGGTGTGGTATCCCAGGCTCCCCCTCCCATCTCCATGCAATGCTGTACCCAGTAATACACACTACTCGGGTCTTCTACAAGAATTTAATGAGCAAGAGAGAAAGAGGAAACAGAGTAACACGGGCTTCTGAGGAGGGTTTTGAAAGAAAATTTTCAGTGCTAGTTCCTTCCATTTGACGCCTTTCAAGACTAGGAGGGTAGTAGATGCTTTATTAAAAGCAGAAGTTTTGGATAACAGAAAATTATCATAAAACCTTCAGTATGATACCTTAGAGGAAAAATTTCACTCTGCACCATGCTCCAGATCATCAACCTCTGATGATCATGGGGACTGCCCCTCTTTCCAGAGGAGGAAACGACACTCATTTTGTTTCTCATCTCATCTATGAACAGTATCTTCTACCCTGAAAAAAAAAAAATCTATATGATCAAAATGTATTTAAATATGAATGGCCTGGAACTGTCAGTCTCTCAGCCCAACCAGAAGAATCCAAAATAAATTAACCAGGAATCACATATGTAAGCATTTATGGGCAAGCACATTTTTTCCTTTAAAAATGATATATAAACCATCACCTGCTTCTCTCTCACTATGAGACCTATAAATGATTTGGCTATGGTAATCCAAGTTTTGCTTTATTATTTTAAGCAAAATGACAAAACAATTTGAGTAATGCTACAGTAATGCAGTCATTTTTTTTGTATCAGTGTTGGTACACAAGGGTCCCTCTTGCCTCTTGAGAATCTGTAGCCCCCTTCATACAATATTTCCTTTGCAATATCTATTCTTCCCTGATATGAATGCACCCTGTATTCGCCTTTGTCTCTATTTAAAATATAATTTGTGTGTGGATGACCCAGCAAGCGTGAGGGATCAATCGCCAGTGTTCTTCTTATTTAAAGCTGCCAGTGGCAGAATTAAGTCATTTCTGAAGGTTCACTGAAGACAGTCATTTCGTTAAAGAAGTTAGGCTAAGAGAAAGGGGGCTACAACTCATGATGGGACGATAGCGCGTGATCTCAGCAGGAAGTTCCAGGGTGGAATTGTTCTCATAGGAAACAGCTGCTGGAGAGACTCATTTGTCTCTCTCCCCATTCATGCTCAAAGGCATGCCAGCTGAGGAGATGATCGAAAGCAGGCCATTAGAAGAAGAAAAATGGAATTTAGTTCACGTCTTTCCTCTCGCCATAAGGATACGCAGTGGTGCCTAGTAGGATTTTACAGCCATAGGCAAATGAACAAATCCCTCAGAGCATTTGAAGAAGGTGGACTTTTCCTGTGGATATATCCATGCCTGTGGGTTGGCGGAGAGGGGGTGGAGGGGATGGAGATGCGCATGTGCAAGAAGCAACACTTTGCGGATGTGCTTTGGGAACCCTTGCTTGGCCCTTCTGCAGTGTTCTTTGATTCACTGTTGTTTGATAGTTTTCAAACTATCCTTTTTAAAGGTAAGTGCACTTGATGGCTTTAAAAAAAAACAAACTGTGTTTTCAGTTCCTTCAGATATAGGATTTGTAGGGGGAAAGATGGCATAACATGCTGATCATTTGAGAAACCTCTGCAGCTTGCAGGCAGGTGATGGAAACGGTCCCTCTCCTGAGCTCATATCCAGGACCTTGGCCAATAAAAACGCATGTGCGATAAAATTATACGTAAGTATTCTAAGCCCACTAAACTTAATACTACCAAGAGAGATCAGCTTGTCCTATTTATTTTCTTCGATGAGTTGTGATCTGAAGAATTCACATGTCAACAGCACACAAACTGTGAATAGCACTTCACCTGTTAGTGTAACTTGAGAACAGAGCATCGAGTAATTCTCATAACCTATGGCACAGACATACCAGAATTGCTTGCCATGGTCCCGTAGAAGCAAAAGGGCCTGAGTGGATGGCTGTCAACAAGTAGGGGTAAGTACATTACTTTATTCACTTGGAAAGTTCCAGAGGGCTTTCTGGATCGGTGCAAAGAAGCCAAAATTGGCTCCCTGACATGTTCTGCGAGATCCCAAATGTTTTGAGGACTCGTGTTGAAGTGAGTTGAAATGCGTTCTATCACAAAAATGTACATGAAACATTTGTTTCCCGTCAGTTTCCAAACGCCCTTGTTCATCTGAGTAGAGAGAAATAAATGTGGGACCCTTTAATGTTCCTGGCTGCATACATAAGAATATGTATGAGAAGAAACCTGAACTAGATCACTCATGAGAGAAAATGAAATGTTAACGCACCAGGAGGAAACTTGTTCCAGATAGGAAATAATAAGAATAACACAACAGAAATAGAGAACCAAAACCAGCAGTAGGAACCTGCTCTAAAGAGTCAGACTGGAGAGCAAGGTGGAGCCTGGGCTTGGGGAGCTAGTACCCCAGATCCGGATTTTAAACGGTAAGTATTTGTCCCAGTTCTTATTAGCTGTGTCTCCTGGGAGTTTTCAACGGCACACTGCAAATATGTGAATTCGAAATAGAAAGTCATGCACACGTTACTAAACATTGTATGTGGCAGTCTATTCATTCCATTCAGCCCTGAGCACCCATGAGCTCAGCACTCAGCGATGCACTCAAACACAGGCCAAAAGGACAGGACTAATATCCAATATATACAAAGAGCTCAAGAAGCTGGACTCCAGAAATTCAAATAACCCCATTCATTAAAAATGGGGTACGGAGCTAAACAAAGAATACTCAACTGAGGAATACCGAAGGGCTGAGGAAGCACCTGAAAAAATGTTCAACATCCGTAATCATCAGGGAAATGCCAATCAAATCAACCCTGCGATTCCATCTCACTCCAGTCAGAATGGCTAAGATCAAAAATTCAGGTGACAGCAGGTGCTGGCGAGGATGTGAAGAAAGAGAAACACTCCTCCATTGCTGGTGGGATTGCAAACTTGTACAACCACTCTGGAAATCAGTCTGGCGGTTCCTCAGAAAACTGGCCATAGTACTACCAGAAGATCCAGCAATACCTCTCCTGGGCATATACCCAGAAGATGTTCCAACTGGTAATAAGGACACATGCTCCACTATATTCATAGCTGCCCTATTCAAAATAGCCAGAAGCTGGAAAGAACCCAGATATCCCTCAACAGAAGAATGGATACAGAAACTGTGATACATTTACACAATAGAATACTACTCAGCTATTAATGAATTTATGAAATTCTTAGGCAAATGGGATGGATCTGGAGAATATCATCCTGAGTGAGGTAACCCAATCACAAAAGAAGTCACTTGATATGCACTCACTGATAAGTAGATATTAGCCCAGAAACTTAGAATACCCAAGATACAATTTGCAAAACACAAGAAAATCTAGAAGGAAGACCAACGTGTGGATATTTCATTCCTCCTTAGAATAGGGAGCAAAATACCCATGGAAGGAGGTACAGAGACAAAGTTTGGAGCTCAGACAAAAGTATGGACCATCCAGAGACTGGCCCACCCAGGGATACAACCCATAATCAGCCACCAAACACAGACACTATTGCATATGCCAGCAAGATTTTGCTGAAAGGACCATGATATAGCTATCTCGTGTGAGGCTAGGCCAGTGTCTGGCAAATACAGAAGTGGATGCTCACAGTCATCTATTGGATGGAACACAGGGCCCCCAATGTAGGAGCTAGAGAAAGTACCCAAGGAGCTGAAGGGGGCTGCAACCCTGTAGGTTGAACAACAATATGAACTAACTAGTACCCCCAGAGGTCGTGTCTCTAGCTGCATCTGTAGCAGAAGATGGCCTAGTCGGCCATCATCGGGAAGAGAGGTCCCTTGGTCTTGCAAACTTTATATGACCCAGCACAGGGGAATGCCAGGGCCAAGAAGTGGGAGTGGGTGCATAGGGGAGCAGGGCAGGAGGGAGGGTATAGGGGACTTTCAGGATAGCATTTGAAATGTAAATGAAGAAAATATCTAATAAAAAATTGAATAAAAACTGGACTGGAACTATTTCTAGCACATAAAGTTTTTTGGTGTTGTTATTCCATAAAGGACACGTGGCGTACCTATTTTCCTAGTACTTATCTGAACTGTGAGAAACAATCCAGAAATTATTGAAGGACAGGCATAGGTTTTATGTAAATATAATAGAGCTTTATATTATGAGTTTGAATCTTCTTGGATTGGGTTATGTGCAGCGAGTCCTGGGTCCAACCCCTGGGGAAAAGAGAGAGATGACTATCCAGTGTACTGTATGCTAAAATTCAGGAAAACATAGGAGTAACTCCAGGTCACTCTAGCTTTTAAGGATTTCCTATAACTTGAAAGGAGATATAATTTGATAAGCCTCTAGTATCTGTCTTGATATCCTAACTCTACAATTTTTCTCCTATTGTTTTCTGAAATAAGAATTTAACGCCCTATTATATTCCAAGAGTGAGGGCCATAGTATCTGGAATAAGGACAGGATTATTATTATTACTACTACTACTATTATCATTCACTTTACATCCTGAACACTGCCCCACTGCTCTATCCTCCTCCCACAATTCCCCCCACCAATCTCTTGTCCTAGTCTCCCCTGAGAGAGTGGAGGCCCTCCCTTAGTACCTTCAGATCCCGGTAGATCAAGTATTTGTGGGGCTAGGTGCATCCTTTCGAAATAAGGCCAGACAAGGCAGACTGGCTACAAGAAACTATGCAGTTACAGAAAGGCAACAGGCTCAGAGACAGCCACTCTAGGGGTTCAGGACCCACATGAAGACCAAGCTGCACATCTGCTATATATGACCTGGGAGGCCTCGGTCCAGCCCATGTATGTTCTTTGGTTGGTGGTTCAGTCTCCGACAGCACCAAGGGTCCAGCTTAATTGACTCTGTTGATCTTTCTTTGAAGTTTTTATTCCCTTAGGGACTGCAATTCCTCCTCCTATTCTTTTGTAAGAGGTCCTGTTATGTTTTGTATATGCTTGGCCCAGGAAGTAGCACTATTAGAAGATGTGGCCCTGGGCTAGAGAGATGGCTCAGTGGTTAAGAGCACTGACTGAACTTCCAGAGGTCATGCGTTCAATTCCCAGTAGCCACATGGTGGCTCACAATCATCTGTAATGGTATGTCCCCTTCTGGATTGTCTGAAGATAGCTATAGTGTACTCACATATAACAAATAGATAAATCTAGAAGAAGCTCTGTTGGAGTAGGTGTGGCCTTGTTGGAATAGGTGTTCCACTGTGAGTATGGACTTTAAGACCCTCATCCTAGCTGCCTAGAAGCCAGTATTCTGCTGGCAGCCTTCAGATGAAGATGTAGAACTCTCAGCTCCTCCTGCTCCATGCCTATCTGGAGGGTGCCATGTTCCTGCCTTGATGATAATGGACTGAACTTCTGAACCTGTAAGCCAGCCCTAATTAAGCGTTCTTATTATAGTTGCCTTGGTCATGGCTTCTGTTCACAGCAGTAAAACCCTAAGACCAGAAATTGGTACCAGCATGTTAGGATATTCCTGTGCCAACCTGACCATGTTTTGGGGAGGACTGTGGAAGGACTTTGGAACTTTGGGTTTGAAGAGCCACTGGGTGTTAAGAGCTCTGTGGGATGTTCTGTAGGAGCTTGGAAGATAATATTGAGAATAGTGCAAACAATGGAGGCCTGGCTTGTGAAATTTCTGAGGGAAGATTAAAGACTCTTATCAGGGCCATTGCAGTTTTGGTTGTGAAGATTCTGTGGTTTTGTTTAGCTGGGCCTGAAGAATCAGCTGTGATTAACATGAGACCAGAACTACTAAAGTGAAAACTTTGTATTACTGGAGCTGTTGATGCTGGTTAGATGGAGCTAAGAAATTAGTGGTGATTAAGAAGAGACCAGCATTCTTGAGGTGAAATCTTCTGGGAAGTGTTTTCTGAGAGCACAGAGAATCTGTGTTCCAGAGATAACCTAGATTGTACCTCATGCTGCAGCTGTACTTGGTAATGGGTAAGAGTCACCCAGGCGGTAGTGGTTTTGAAGGCATGAAGGGGTCATGAAGAGCAGCTGAGACCCAGCACTGTGAGAGGCCATGGAAGGCCATTGGCGAAGGTGCAGCCTCAGTTGCAATTGATAGCCCAGGACTGAAGGGGTCATGTAAAGAATTTGAGGTTTGGTGCCATGAGAGAGACTATGAGAGGCTGTTAGTGAAGCCTAGTTGCAGCAGAATACCCCAATGAATTGGAGCTGCCCATGCCATGGGAAGATCATCAAGAACATCAGTATCAGTGGAGTGGATCAACCTGAGCTTAGAGTGCTACAGAGGGCAGAGCTGGAGAAGTGACTGCCGCCAACTGAAGGAGCCCAGAAGATCACGAGTGGATCCCCGACATTGAGTTTGAGTTTGATTTTGATTGTGACTGTGCCCTGGTATTTTTCCCTCTTGAAGTAAGAAAGTATTTTAGTAGAGTCCACACTTAAGAGATTTGAATTGTAAAATGACTTTGAATTTTAAAAGATACTGGATACTTAAAAGGAATTGAAAGTTTTTAAAGATTTATTTATTTTATGTATATAAGTACACTGCCACTGTAAGAAGGAATAGATTGGTGTGAGACACCATGTTAGAAATTGAACTCAGGATAAAACTTTAATATGTAAAGACAGTGGGGCTTTTAAAGTTATTTAGAACTCAAGGATCAATAAGAAAGTAAGGGTTGAGACTTAATAGTGATGTGGTTTGTGTGTCAAGTTGACGAGGGGTCAGTTTTAGTGGCTGGTTTTGTGTGTCAATTTGACACAAGTTGGAGTTGTCACAGAGAAAGGAGCCTCCCTTTAGGAAGTGCCTCCATGAGATCCAGCTATATGACATTTTCTCAATTAGTGACCAAGGAGGGAGGGCCCAGCCCACTGTAGGTGGTGCCATCCCTGAGCTGGCATTCCTGGGTTCTATATGAAAGGGCAAGCTGAGCAAGCCAAGGGAAGGAAGCCGGAAAGTAACATCCCTCCATGGCCTCCTGCTTCCTGATCTGATTAAGTTCCAGTCCTGACTTCCTTTGGTGGATACAAATGTGGAAGTGTAAGCCGAATAAACCCTTTCCTTCTCAACTTGCTTCTTGGTTATGATGTTTGTGTAGAAATAGAAACCCTGACTAAGAGAGTCCCTAGTCTCCATCCACTGTTTGGCTATGGTCTTTGCATCTGTCTGACTCAGCTGGTGGGTGAAGCCTCTCAGCAGACAGCCATGTCTACAAGCATAATAGTATCATTACTAGTGTCAAGGGTTGTTGCTTATCCATGGGATGAGGCTCAAGTTAGTCAGGTTATTGGTTGGGCATTCTCTTACTCTCTGCTCCATCGCTCATTTCTGTATTTCTTATACACAGAATAATGTTTGAGTCAAAAATTTTGTGGGTGTGTTAGTGTCCCTATCACTCCACTGGGGTTCTTGCTTGGATAAAGGGGGTGGCTTCTTCAGGCTTCTTCTCACACCCAATGCTGTGAGTCACCGCTAAGGTCACCCCCATTGATTCTTGAGCACCTGTCTTGTCCTGGGAGATGCCCCCTACCTCCATACCCCTTTAAGTTGCAGATTTCCATTCACTTTCCAAGCCATCTGCCCATCCCTCACGCCCTTCCCCACACCTGATCCTGAACCTCCACATTCCCCTCCCCATCCTGACTCCCTCCCTTTCCACTCCCTCCATCTGCCTATGACTATTTTATTTTCCCTTCTAAGTGAAACTCATTCGTCCTCATTTGTGCTTTGCTTCTTATTTAGCTTCTTTGGGTCTATGGAGTGTAGCATGGGTACCCTGTTTTGACTAATATCCACTTATAAGTGAGTACATACCATGCATCTCATTTTGGAACTGAGCTACCTCACACAGGATGATATTCTCAAGTTCCGTCCATTTGCCTGAAAAATTCGAGATGCCTTTGTTTTGATAGCTGAATACCATTATACTGTGTGTAGACCACATTTTCTTTATCCATTCTTTAGTCGAGGGACATCTAGGTTGTTTCCAGTTTCTGGTTATTACAAACAAATCTGCTATGAACATTGTTGGTTCAGTGTCCTTATGGTATAGTGGGGCATCTTTTGGGTATGTGTCCAGGAGTGGTATAGCTGGGTCTTGAGGTAGAACTATTTTAAATTTTCTGAGAAGTCACAATTAGATTTCCAAACTGGTTGTACAAGTTTACACTTCCACCAGCAATGGAGGAATGCTTGTTCCACATCCTGGTGCTGTCTCTTGAGGTTTTGGTTTTTGTTGTTATTGTTGTTGTTGTTGTTGTTGTTGTTGTTGTTTTTGTTGTTTTGGGGTTGTTGTTTTTTATCATAGCCATTCTGACCAGAGTAAAAAGGAATCTCAGCTTTGTTTTGAATTGTATTTCCTGTTGAAGAAGGAATATGAACATTTATTTAAGGACTTCTTGGCCATTTGAGGTTCCTCTGTTGAGAATTACCTGTCTATATCTGAACCCCATTTTTTAATTGGGTTCTTTGTGTTGTTGGTGTCTAAGTTCTTAAGTTCTTTATATATTTTGTATATTAGCCATCTGTCAAATGTAGGGTTGGGGAAGATCCTTTCCCAATATGTAAACTGATGTTTTGTCCTATTGACAGTGTCCTTTGCCTTACAGAAGCTTTTCAGTTTCATGAGGTTCCATGTATCAATTGTTGATCTTAGAGCAGGAGCCATTAGTGTTCTGTTGAGGAAGTTGTCTCCTATAACAATGAGTTCAAGGATATTTGCTCCTTTCTGTTATATTAGGTTTAAAGTATCTGGCTTTACATTAAGGTCGTTGATCCATTTACTTGAGTTTTGTGAAGAGTGATAGATATGGATCTATTTGTATTCTACATGCAGAAAACCAGTTAGACCAGCACCATTTGTTGAAGATGCTTTCTTTATTATGGTTTTGGCTTCTTTGTCAAAGATCAAGTGCCCATAGGTATGTGGGTTTATTTCAGAATTTTAACTAGATCCCCTTGATCAACCTGTGTGTTCCTATACAAATACCATGCAGCTTTTATTACTATTGCTCTGTAGTACAGCTTAAGGTGATGGTGATACTGACAGAAGTTCTTTTTATAGCTCAGGGTTGTTTTAGCTGCCCTAGGTTTTTTGTTTTTCCATAAGAAGTTAGGAATTGTGCTGTCAAGGTTTGTAATTCTGATTACAGATTCTGATTGGGAATTGCATTGAATCTATAACTTGCTTTTGGTAAGATGGCCATTTTCACTATGTTAATCATGCAGCTCCATGAGCATGGGAGATTTTTCCATCTTCTTTTATTTAATTTATTTATTATTATTTTCTTTATTTACATTTCAAATGCTATCCCAAAAGTTCCCTATACCCCACCCCTGCCCCTGCTCCCCTACCCACCCACTCCCACTACTTGGCCCTGGCCTTCCCCTGTTCTGGGTCATATAAAGTTTACAAGACCAAGGGACCTCTCTTCCCAATGATGGCTGATTAGGCCATCTTCTGCTACATATGCAGCTAGAGACTCGAGCTCAGGGGGTACTGGTTAGTTCTCCATCTTCTGATATCTTCCTCAGTTTCTTTATTCAGAAACTTGAAATTCTTGTCATATAGATCTTTCACTTGTTTGGGTAGAGTTATACCAATATATTTTATTTTATTTGTGGCTACAGTAAAGGGTGTTATTACCCTAAGTTCTTTCTCTGCCCCTTTATTTTTTTGGATAATGGAGGACTACTGATTTTTTTTTTATTTAATTGTATATCTAGCCTCTTTGTTGAAGGTGTTTATCAGCTCTAGGACTTCTCTGGCAGAAGTTTTGGGATTGCTTATATATACTACCATATCATCCACAAATAGCTATACATTGACATCTTCTTTTCCTATTTGTATCCCCTTGAACTCCTTTAGTTGTCTTATTGCTCATCTTACAGCATCAAATACTATATTGAATAGATAGGGAGAGAGTGGGCAGCCTTGTCTTGTCCCTGATTTTAGTGGATTGCTTTGTTTTTCCCCATTTAATTTGATATTAGTGATTGGCTTGCTGTATATTGCTTTTATTATATTTATGAATGTGCCTTGTAACCCTGATCTCTCTAACAGTTTTATATGAATGAGTGTTGGGTTGTTTTTAATTTACTTACCTTATACTTACTCATTCTACATCCAATTCACTGCCCCACTCCTGATGACCCCTCCAAAAATCCTTCCCTCCACTCCTTTTCCTCTTTTCCCTTCCCCTCTGAGCAAGTCACTCCTAATAACCCCCCCCACACACACACACACACAATCCTCTGCCCTGTCTTGTCCCCTTCTCTCCTACTCTAAGCAGGTGGAGAGCCCCCTGGCTATCCCCCAAACCTGTGTTGTGTAAAAGGGGTGTTGGATTTTGTCAAAGACTTTTTCAGACTCTGAGATGATCATGTGATTTCTTTCCTTTCAGTTTGTTTTATATGATGAATTATGTTGATGATTTTTTTTTTTGTACTGAACCATCCCCACATCCCTGGGTTAAAGCCTGTTTGTTCATGATGGATGGTACTTTTGATGTATTCCTGGATTTGGTTTGCAAGTATTTTATTAGTATTTTTGCTTCAATGTTCATAAGAGAAATTGGTCTGAAATTCTCTTTTTTGTTTAGTCTTTGTGTGGTTTAAGTATTTTGGTGTCTATGGCTTCATAGAATGAGTTTGGCAGTGTTCCTTTTTTTTCATTTTGTGGAATAGTTTGAGGAGAATTGACATTAGGTCTTTTTTGAAAGTCAGTACAATTTCACACTAAAACCACCTGGCCCTGAACTTTTTTTTTTCAATGACTGCATCATTTTCCTTAGGACTTATAGGGCCATTTAAATACTTTGCCTGGCCTTGATTTAAAGATGGTAAGACATATCTATCTAGAAAATCATTCATTTTGTCAAGATTTGTCAATTTTGTGGAGTACAGGTTTTTGAAGTAAGACCTAATGATTCTTTGAATTTCCTCATTATCTGTTGTTCTGACTTCTTTTTAATTTCTGATTTTATTTATTAGGATACTGTCTCTGTGTCTTGTGGTTAGTTTGGCTAAGTGTTTGGCTATCTTATTGATTTTCTCAAAGAACCAGCTCTTGGTTTTGTGGCTTCTTTGTATTTTTTCATTGCTTATAGTTGATTGGTTTCAGTCCTGATTTTGATTATTTCCTGCCTTCGATTCATCTTATGTGTGCTTGCTTCTTTCTTTTCTATAGCTTTCAGGTGTACTTAAATTGCTGGTATGAGAACTTTCTAATTTCTATATGGAGGCACTTAATGCTATGAACTTTCCTCTTGGCACTGCTTTCATCATGTTCCATAAGTTTGGGTATGTTGTGGCTTCATTTTCGTTGATCTCTAGAAAGTCTTTAATCTCTTTCTTTTCTCTTTACTGACCCGGCAATCACTGAGTAGAGAGTTGTTCAGTTTCCATGAGTGTGTAGTCTTTCTAGTGTTTCTGTTGTTGTTGAAGTCCACCTTAAATCCATGGTGCTCTGATAATATACAAGGCTTATTTCAAGTTTCTTGTATCTGTTAAGGCTTCCTTTGTGAATATGTGGTCAATTTTAGAGAAAGTTCCATGAGGTGCTGAGTAGAAGGTATATTCATTCTTTTGTGTTAGAAATGTTCTGAAGATATGTAAGGTCCATTTGATTCATAATGTTAGTTAGTTTCATTATTTCTGTTTAATTTTTGTCTGAATGACCTGTCAATTGGTGAGAGTGGGGTGTTAATGTCTCCTACTCTTAATGTGGGACTCAATTTCTGATGCAAGTTTTAGCAATGTTTCCTTTACAAATGTAGGTGCCATTGTGTTTGGGGTATTGATGTTCAGGGTTGAGATATAATCTTGGTGGAATTTTCCCTTGATGCATAAGAAGAATCCTTTTCTGTATCTTTTGATTAATTTTGGTTGAAAGTCTCTTTTATTAGATATTAGAATGGCTACTTCAGCTTGCTTCTTAGGTTTGTTTACTTAGAAAACTTGGTCTAGCCCTTTACCCTAATGTAATGTCTATCTTTATTGCTGAGGTGTGTTTCTTGTATGCAGCAGAATGACAGATCCTTTTTTCATATCCATTCTGTTAGCCAGTGTCTTTTTAGTTGGGAATTGAGTCCATTGATGCTGAGAGATATTAATGACCAATGATTGTTATTTTTCATTAATTTGATGGTGCTGGTGGTGTGTATGTGTGCTTTCCTTATTCTGTTTGTACAGATTTGCTTATTTCCTGTGTTTTCCTGAATGTAGCTAACCTACAAAATGTTCAAGTTTTCCTGTTTTATGTTGGGGTGGATTTGTGGATAGATATTGTTTGAATTTTGATTTGTCTTTAAATATCTTGTTTTCTCCATCTGTGGTGATTTAGAGTTTTGCTGGGAGTAGTAGTTTAGGTTGGCATCTGTAGATTTTTAGAGGTTTTAAGATATTTGTCCATGCCCTTCTAGCTTTTAGTCTCTGTTTGAGAAGTTGGATTTAATTCTCACAAGTCTTCCTCTGGAAGTTACTTGCCCTTTTCCCTTGCCACTTTAAACATTTTTTCTTCGTTCTGTAGATTTTGTGTTTCAATTATTGTGTGCCAGGTGGATTTTCTTTTCTGGTCCAGATTAATTTGTGTTCTATAAGCTTTCTGAATGTTTATAGACATCTCTTTCTTTGGGTTGGGAAAGTTTTCTTCTATGATTTTTTTGAATTCATTTTAAAACTGGATTGTTTTCTTCATATTTTGATTTTTGAGTTCTTTAGGATATAAGCCTCTATCCGATTAGCAATTGGTAAGAACTCTCCCAATCTGTGGACTGGTTTTGTCCAAATGATGGTATCCTTTGTGCTTCAGAAGCTTCTCAGTTTCAGGAAATTCCATTTAGTACTGTTTTATCTTGGTGCCTGTGTTAATGGTGTTCTTTTCAGAAAGTCTATTCCTGTTCCAATGAGTTCAAGGCTATTCCCTGCTTTCTCTTCTATCACCTTCAGTATATCTGGTTTTAATTTATATAGAGTTGAGCTTTGTACAAGGTGATAAGTAATTTTCTTTTTAAAATAGGAGTTTAAAGCTAAGGCTTTGCCTGATGCCTTGAAGATAAACTTTTGACGTGAATTTCTGATCAACACTATCTTTGAAGACTCTTGGAGATCGCATGCCCAGCATTCACACTTTGGCATTAGCTTTGGGAGTTCCAGGGGTAGAATGCTGTAGTTTGGATCTTGAATGTTCCCTAAAAGACTAAATGATGAAGGCTTGCTCCCTAACCTGTGGCACTATCAGGAAATGCTGGGCCCTTTAAGATCTTGACCCCAAAGATGTCAGACTGTTTGGTGGTATTTCTGAAATTCCTGTAGAATGAGCTCATTCCATAGACACCATAGATCTACACCTTACCTAATTTTGGAAGTTTACCGACATTGTTTCTTTAAAGATATTTTCAGTGTCACTGCCTTCTCCTTCCTTGGATGACAGAGATTTTAGGTCTCATATGTCCTACACTCCCAAGCTTGTGACCATTTCCAGGGTGATTTTATTCCCGTTACTGCTGTTGACCCATCCTCAAATTCAGTGGCACTGCTGCCTTCATACTTTGTAATATTGAGCACATTCTGTGAGGGACCACTTTCTTGTTTTTCATATATGTATGTGTATACTGTGTGTGTGTGTGTGTGTGTGTGTGTGTGTGTGTGTGTGTTTGTAGTGTGTATTTGTGGGTACAGTGTGTGCATGAGTGTTTTGTGACAAGTGTGTGTTTGTGTGAATATAGTGTGTGTGTTAATGTCTGTGTATGTATAGTGTATGTTTGTATGTGTATGTTTGTGTCTGTATAGTGTGTGCTTAGTATCCGGAGGTATAGTATGTGTATGAGTGTGTAGAATGTGTGTTTGTGTGTGTGTGTGTGTGTGTGTAGTGTGTTTGGTGTATGTGTGTAGTGTGCATATAGTGTGTGTGTTTGTGTGTATATCATGTGTTAGTGTCTTTGTATGTATAGTGTGCATATATAGTGTATGTTTATGTGTATAGAGTGTGTGTAGAGTGTGTGTGTAGAGTGTGTGTGTGTGTGTGTGTGTGTATGTGTGTGTGTGTGCAATCTTTTGTCAAATGTTACTTGTAACTTTTCGAAGAACTATTTGTGTTGACAGCTTTAAAACCCTGAGAGTTAACTCACACTTAGTTCCTTCTGTTGTTCACCTCTGTGCTGTTTTTCTGTTCTTTTTGTGAAGTGCAGCTTTTTCTTATTAGTTTCCTATGTCCATTGAGATATTTGCTTAAGACACCCTACATATCATTGACTTTTCTTGTTCTAGGAGTTGCTCTAGTAGGGATTTGTGCATGCTAGGTGATCCCTCCCACTTTTGCCTCTGTGCTCAGCTGTTTTAGTGAGGAATGTCTTGCTTTCAGGAAGGTTCATTACTTGTAGTCTTCCTGCCTCAGTTTCCTGGGGGCCTGCATGACAGAACCACACCACCTGGCCCAACTAACCAATGTTGTGTTTTGTTTTGCTTTAATCTGATGAGGCTAGAATTAAGCACAAATTCTCACAGTGACTCAAAGTTACCTGATTACAGGATGGTGTATGGGAAATATGTCAATCCCACCTTACTCTCTAGCATTTTTCCTTTGAATTCAGTACACTGCAATGTGGCTTCTTTATATCTATGTTGGTGTGTGTGTGTGTGTGTGTGTGAGAGAGAGAGAGAGACAGAGAGAGAGAGAGAGACAGAGAGAGAGAGACAGAGACAGAGACAGAGAGAGAGAGACAGAGAGAGAGAGAGAGAGAGAGAGAGAG